>NC_083721.1:97921056-98083556 GCF_028564815.1 Eubalaena glacialis | reverse complement strand
GATGCAGCCCAGGCAGAATTCAATACACAGTACAGTTTTTACAATGTGTACTCACTCCAGCTCCTTTCTGTAAATATTTTGTCCTATCTATCCTTGTTTCACAGCCACCTATAGTAGCTGGTCTGTCTACACTTTTTCCATTATTTGTTAATGGCTATTACGCAGATGAAATGTTTCAGAGTGATCAAATAGTTGAATCTCACCTATAGGCAGGCCTTTGACCTCAGCCAAGCACTCCCTACAACTCAAGGTATGACCGCTTCCAAGCAAAGCCACGATGGAGCCATGTCCAGACAAAAAGTTTCACAAATTTCCAGCCCTCAAGTTGTTCCCAAATTCCAAAGGCTTAACGACCCACAGAATAGTACCCGATGACTGCTACTTCCTTATGGTTGGTTGTGTTTATTGGGTTAGGATATTCGATAGACTTGAATCTTGTGGTATCAGATACTGTATAAGAAAAGGGATGCCAGCTCCTGAGCTGAGCCAGTTTCCTTTTTTGAACAGATACTTGCTCAGACCTTACTCTGTACAAACTGTACATGTTGCCTCAGGCCCATGGTACCACACTGGGCCACTTTACAAGCTAGAGATCACAAACTAACCACACGTAGGCAAAAGTCAGTGATGCTGAGCACAGTATTTATGCATCTAGCATCATTCATTCAATGAATATTTGTTGATCACCAGTCACATGCAAGGCGCTGAGCTGGATGTGGGGGACAGAGTGATGACCAAGACAAACATAGTCCCTGTCTTCACTGATGCTTTAGCCAGAAAGAAAGGCAGACAGGAGCCAATACCTACCAGATAATTAATTAATCATAATTGTGATAAGTAGGAGGAAAGATGTTGAGAAAGCTTTAAAGCAACATATCTAACCAAGGCTGGGGTCTCAGGCAGGAAGTGACAATTAATGTAAGATGTAAATAGGAATTAGGTAGGAATTAGCCAAACACATATGGGGTGTGTGTGTGTGTGTGTATAAAAAACAGAGATGGAGGAGACACGAGAGGAAAGGAGGAGTCTAGTATTTCAAGCAGAGGTAAGAAGACCTTGAGGAGGAAAGGAGTTTGGGGTGTTGAAGCCAGTACGTTTGGAGTGTAGCCAATGGGGGAGAGAGTGACAAGGCCCAGACCCTGCTAAAGACGGTGGCCTTCACATACCTCTGCAATTAGAGAAAGCACTGCGAGTAAAGCAAAGCAGACACAGACTAATATGTCTGAGCAGCAAGGATACGATGATGAATTAAAGGTCTCATTTTCAGATTTCCTCTTCCTTCAAAAAAAAAAAAAAATGCTGCCTGATTCTAGGGAACAAACTTAGAAGGCAGGCACATATGATAATACAACCACTAAAAATCATAGCGTCCTAAATTTCTTCTTCTCAATTTTCATGGCCTTTTTCTTACAGGGACTTCAAAAGCTCTTCTCGTGGCAGATGGCAACTAACGTAAACGAGCACACCATTTCGTGTGTGCCAGGCAGTGAGCTGGGCACTTTTTAAATACATTTTTTTATTTTAAGCCCCACAAAATTTTCAGATAAATCCCCCATTTTTCAACTGAGAAAACAGAAAGTAGGTAAGTTGTGCAATATCAGAGAACTACCAAGAGGCTTGAATCTTGGTCCATCTGTCTCCAAAGTCTACACAGCTTCCACAGTAAAGACAAAGGCCTTTTTCCACATTGATCCACCCACCAGTCAAACTGGAGTCATCACTTTAAACTCTTGGTATGAAAAAATACGGTGATGGTTTTCTGGAGGTTGCCAAAGACTAACGTATTGAAATGTGAAGAATTCAAATCTAGTTATGTTTTTTTTCAGGCAAGCAAACACCATCCTCTCCTTTTATTTTAACTGAAAGGGTTTCTTTGTCATATATACTGTTCCATGAATATCGCCCCCGATCCTGACCTCCACCCCAAACTATTGAGCTTTACCCTCTAGCTTGCCTTCGACATGACAATTTGGATTCTTTAAGGACTACTAGAGTGCATCTCAGTGGAAGGGAAGATCCTTTGTCTTCAGGAGGATGGTTCTAAGGTGTGTACCAATCTGGCCCCTTCCAGGCTCTCTCTTCACTGCTGTGCCTCTTTCTTACCTGCTCTCAGCCCAATGCTCACGCCCTCCCCCTTCACCACTGCTTCTCCCGTCCTCCTCCAGCCCCTTCCCACTTTCTTTCCTTCTCATCTTTTTAGTCACTTTGTCCACACCTCTCAGGTTTATATAAATAAACTGGCCTTCCATAGACATCACCGGCTGTTTTCCTTCCACCAGTTACAGTATAGGGCCCTTCAGTGTTTCTCTGTTGTGCTTGTCGAGGCTGGTTGGTGATAGGGCTTCTGTGCATCACAGAGGTGGATGATTCTTGTTCCTCAAAAAGGAGAGGAAGGAAGATGAGCTCTTTCTGAGACATGTGCAGGAAGCCTGTACTTTCCAGGAGGCTGCTCTGTGGAAGATGAAGGGGTGTATTTGTGTGCATGTGTTTTTTACTGCTATGCCTGCAAAATGTCAAGGACAAGTAACTAGAAGGACTGCATCTTCTGGGTATTTAAGAATTCATGTGACTGGGATGGGGGTGGGGGACGGGGAGAGATATTGTTTGTTATTTGGTGGTTTTCATTGTTTTGCTTTTTGCTTTGTTTTTGTTTTGTTTTTGCTATTCTCATTAACAACACATAGTACAACTTCTTAAAAGGTTTTTCTGTACTTCACAAGTTAACCCCCTCAAAAAAAATACACATTTCTATTATAACCAGGAAAAGCAATAAAATTTTATGAAAATAAGTAAATCCTCCCCCCCCCAAAAAAAAAAAATCATTACTTTAGGGTGGCAGAAAATATCAGTTAAAAAAAAAAGTTGAAAACTTAAAGCTGAGCACAAATTTACTAATGTGTTGGTTGTTCGTGGTTATTAGCAAATTTATGACTTTCTGCTATATATCAAGACATGTTATGTTGGGTGTTATAAACAATTCTGAAACAGTGTCAAGACTGGCCATTAAAAAAAATTTTTTTAACCCTGAAAATTGTTCACAATGTCTGGAATACAATTTGTCTCTTCCAAAAATTTGATGATAAATATGTTAAATTATCCCAATGGCAAATTAATTTATATATAATATTATGTATCACATTACATAATTTATATATTATATAATATATATTATATTATGTAATTAATTTATATATAATATCATATATATCATCAATATCTTTCACTGTTTTTTTGGACATTTCCCTAAGTAAGGCAATCTCTGATCTCTACCGAATTGTTGCAGTGAAGGCTGCAATGTGACATGTAAGCTTTTTATCTAAATTTATATAGCGAAGGCAGGTTTCATTCTTAACTAAGTAAAAGTCAATCACTCTAATACCACATCTTAAAGATCTACCTCAACTGTGATTCCTGTGAAGTATTAATTGTTTTTGTTTGTTTGTTCTTTTTGTTACTTTTTTGGGGTGGGGGGGGAAGGAGAAAAAATTTTTTTTAATTTCTTAACCATTTTAGGGAGAGAAGAAATTTTAAGCACAATTCTTGAGATCACATTCTGAATAGGGAAATTATTGACTAAAGAGAATATGCTCTCTCACTGGAAATTCAACCTTAATACTTCACACATACATGTCAAGTGCTTCATTACATTTTCAGTCATTGTAAAGTAGAAGTTTCTCTTACCTCCACCACTATTTTATTCCAAAAGAGAAGAAAAGAAAAACCCTAAGAATCAAAAGTCCAAATCTCACAGCCTTGGCTTCTCCCATTGGTAAGGGCTGCCTACAAAGGAAACTCTCATGAAGAAACTAAGATGCACTGGGGAGTTTTAATCACCAGTGTCATTCACCACCGGGAGGAGAATTGCAGAACTCTCTCATAGAGGAGTTTACCCCATCTGCTAACAAGATGAAGTCATTCATCGAGAACTCAGTACTGGTTGCCTTCTTGGCAGTTCCTATTACTAAAAAAGCATTAGCTGAAATGAAAAGAGGAATTCCCATTAATCTACTCTGAGAAGACTCTTGATTTCTTATTTCTGGAGAAGCACACTGTGATATTTTACATGTTTTAGCCCTTGATATCCAAAACATTTAAATTGATAGGCCTTTTAAATCTATGGCCATGAACGGGGGACTCGCCAATATTTCTAATGGAAGTCTCCAAAAGTATACTACAATACACATATCGACTTCTTGTTTCCGTGAGTATCAAGATTAATTGTCCCTGTAAAAGTAAATAAATATTGACAGAGGTTTCACTTTGGTCCATATTTTCCACTCAGGTCAATAAATCTTTGTATTCACCTCAACTGAAGTCAATATCAAATGATTATTAATTCATGGTATACTCAACTAGCAGCCAAAACTACAACTTAACATATAGAAACATAGTTCCGCAGACCAATTTATATTCAAAATAAATACATGGAGTGAAAAATCACTGAATTGTTTCATACATTTAATGGAAATAAAAGGACAACCTATGGTCACCAGGAACGTGAAAGAATCTGTTGTTATTCTATTCTGTTTGGATTTGTCTAATACACAAAAAGTGATTCCTTTTATCTTACAATTTGACATTCTGCTTCTTTGCTTATAAATCTCATTCCTGCTTCCACTTACTGGTGAGGTTTGCATATAGATAAATATTTATATAATAAAAAATAAAGGAAGAATAAGAGAAAGGGAGGAGAAAAAGAAAATTTTTAAAGGAAAGAAAAAAGAGAGAAGAAAGAAAGAGGAAATAGAGCTGAAGGAGGAGGTGAAAGAAGAAATTGGTGAGAAGAATTGAGATATATAATAAAATAAGAAAGGAGAAGAAGGTAATAGAATCATGGAGAAAAAAATTAAAATATCACCACTGATTAGCTGTGTATTTTCATAAATTTCAACAAAAAGAAATTTATTTCTTTCCAATATTCTTCTCCATTTATAAAGATGCTTCTACCCAACTCAAATGTCTTAAACATCATAAATATTCTAGTTTTTCATTCAAGATCTAATATGCAAAAAGCTATTAACTTATATAAATAACTCAAAGAAAATTTAGAGCAAATATTTTTTACACAGTAAATTTAGGACAAGTTCTTTAAAGTTTTCAGGGATTGAGTCGTCGCAGCTAATTATGGGAAAAATAATTAAATGTCACTAGCAGGCGGATGGTTCATTGGAAATTATGGCACTTTTTATTTCCTATGAAGGCACACTAACATTTGAAGACAAGCTGCTTGAAAGAAATTGCTCATCAACACTGGAAATTGGCAAGCATATCAAAAGAGTTATTGATCTTTACAGTGTTTGAACCCAGATATATTTGTAGTAAAGCAAGCACCACCTAAGACTGAAAACATAAGCTAGTTGATATTACCCAGGGAGGGCTTTACCCATTAACTGGGCTTTAAGTCCACATTACTGAAGCACTGCATTTCTGATCTTCATTGCTGCTCTTTTAAGTCAAAGCAAGGTTTAAAAATCTGTCTTTGTCTTCAAATTTCGATATTAGCCAAAACTTTCTGATTCGTGTTTATATTAACTAAGTAATTTATATTCAATAAAGTATTTTAACGTAAATTTACCTTAAACACTGTATATTTTCTAAGAATTATGAGCCATTCATTAGCTGAATTTTACCAACCAAAAAGAAGTGATGGTAACGTAGAGAAGAGGGTTACAATACAATATTTCTAGATGTCTACAACACTTCTTGGAATCACTAGGAGGATTTTGGAGGTGAAAGAAAACTTGGAGATCATCTCAACCAACATCTTCACTTTAATAAGAGGGAAACCGGGACTTCCCTGGTGGCACAGTGGTTAAGAATCTGCCTGCCAATGCAGGGGACACGGGTTTGAGCCCTGGTCCGGGAAGATCCCACATGCCGTGGAGCAACTCAGCCCGTGTGCCACAACTACTGAGCCCGCGTGCCACAACTACTGAAGCCTGTGCACCTAGAGCCTGTGCTCCACAACAAGAGAAGCCACTGCAATGAGAAGCCCACGCACCGCAAAGAAGAG
Source organism: Eubalaena glacialis (assembly GCF_028564815.1). Classification (NCBI taxonomy): domain Eukaryota; kingdom Metazoa; phylum Chordata; class Mammalia; order Artiodactyla; family Balaenidae; genus Eubalaena; species Eubalaena glacialis. Next base: position 98,077,543 of record NC_083721.1, on the reverse strand, counting down.
TAGCCCCCGATTGCCACAACTAGAAAAAGCCCGCATGCAGCAACAAAGACCCAATGCAGTCAAAAATAAATTAGTTAATTAATTTAAATAAATAAAAATAAAAAGAGGGAAACCAGAACTTCCCTGACGGTCCAGTGGTTAAGACTCCGCATTTCCAATGCAGGGGGCATGGGTTTGATCCCTGGTTGGGGAATAAGATCCTACATGCCATGTGGCATGGCCAAAAGATTAAAAAATAATAATAATAATTTTTTTTAAATAAATAAATAAATAAAAAGAGGGAAACCAAAGCAAGAAAGAAGATACTCAGCATATTAGTAGTAGAGACAAAATAAGAATCCAGTTCTTCTATTTTACTAAAAAGTCCATGTAAACAGATCCACTTCCTTTGTTTTTCAGAACCTTCCAAAAGGCAATTTGGCAATGAAATACACAATATTACAAATATACAATTTTTCACTAATATCCCCCTACAGAGATGACTTTGAAATATGTACGATTTTCAACTGAAGCATATGTTCAATTCTTTCTCCAAATGTATATACTGTCCCAGAGGCGCAGTTTGATGTGGTTGTAAGTGTGGAAATATGAAGAACTTAGGAATACAAAATGATAAACTCTCCCTTTGTTTTTTAATTATTCTTTAAAAACAAACAAACCAACCAACAAAAAAATAAAGATGATATTGAGTTGAAGGTTGAAAGCACTTCTCTAAGATTCCTAATTTATCTTAAATAATATCAAAAGTTAACCAAGGAAAGGAGGGCAGTTAATGATGAAGCAGCATGTGCAAAAGCACTGAAACAAGACAGGTCACAATATATTCCAGAAATCATCAGTTCTTCAGCTTAAACATGAAATGTCAACGAGAGAAAAGCAAGCGCTGAGGTCAGAAATGACAAAGCAGGGGCCAGGCCTTTTCAAGGGGTTGGAGTTTGTTCTATATCTTCCTGGTAAGCCACAGAAGGATCAATATGATCCGAATCTTCTTAAAGAAAGATCATTTGACATCCGTGCTAAGGGTATGTGGAAGAAAATGATCTTGGATACATAAAGATCTGCTGAAAAAAATTTGATCAATCAGGAGAGAAAAGAGAACACCTGGATAACTAACAGATTTGGGTTATAAAGAAGAAAAAAGTTATTTCCTGAAATTTAGGCTTGGAGTAGAGGATGAGAAATAGGCTTATGAGGTCATATATGAATTCAGTCTGGAATTCCCAAACTGCAGAAACAAATGCAAAACTGCTCTGAAGCAGCATAATCTACATGTAGGCTCTACAAGATCCCCTCCAATAAAGGCTTGTGAAAATGAGCTCATAGCCCCAAATTACAAACTATACAAAGAAATATTCCTTCAGAAGAGAAAATAAGCAGACACAAGGAACTTCAGGCTTAGACATAAACCAGTAGATCTATAGAATAATTTGAGACTATAAAATAAATTTATTCATTAAAAAATGTAAAATAATCTAAAACCAAAAGAAAGAAACAAGATATTATTTTTTATGACAAATTTTTAAAGAAGCAAACAGAATTTCTTGATTTTGAAAATATAGTTACTGTAAGGAAAACATCAATAAATGAACTAAACAGCAGACTGGAAACAAGTGAAGAGAGTAGAATGAAATGCAATGCAATATAGACCTCAGGAAATCCCCCAAAATGAATCATGAGTTGAAGAGAAAAATATAAAAGAAAAGCTAAGAGATATCAAGGATATAATAAAATGGTCTAACATAGGACTAGGACTTCTAAAATGGGTTAAAAGATATTGGAAGAGATGATGGCTAAGAATTTTCCAGAATTCATAAAAGACATGAACTGTCAGATTCAAGAATCACTAGAAGACCCAAGTAGAAAAAGTCAAAATAATTCCAGATCTAAACACATTGTAGTAAAACTATGGAGCACCATAAATACAAAACATATAAAGACAAAGAGGAGTTATTAGGGAGAAGTCAAAAAGCAAATTACTACAGAGGAACTACAAAAAACTGACAGCAAAATCCTCAACAACAGCTTTAAAAAATGGAATAATACAGTCAGTGAACTGAGAGGAAATAACTGTTTATCTTGAATTGTATGGTCCAAAAAACTATTATTTAGAAATGAGAGTAAAATATAGACATTTTCAGACAAAGGCAAAGGGAATTTACTACTCACAGAACATTGCTAAAAGAATACTAAAAAATATACTTCAAGAAAACTTATACTGAACCCCGGAGGAAGGAATAGAACACAAGAAGCAATAGTGAGAAAATAAATTGGCAAATAGCATGTATAAATCTAAATCATCACTAACTGCATCAGTAAAAATGACTCATAAGTACAAGGTGAAGCTAAAATCCTGGGCAGCAATTAGCACGTAAACTGGGCGGCAGAGACAATCCAAGTTAACATGTTCCACAGTTCTCATACATTTCAGAAAGGGGGTCAATATTATTTAATGTGAGACTTTATTAAATATCCACATTAAGTATTTATTAGCGCCTATTAAAAGAACATAGGTAAAACATAGTAGAAGGAAAAAGAAAAAGAAAATTCAACAGGGAGCAAGAAAGAAAGAAAGAAAGAAGTAGAGGGGGGAAAAAGAAACAAACTAAAAGCAGGGCAAATACAAAACAGAAAATAACATTTATCTTATTTAAATCTAAGCAGATCCCTAATCACAATAGGTATAAATGGACTAGAAGAAAGTGAAAGATACATTTTATTTAAGTAAAAAAATCCAGCTATATGTTGGATATTACATATGTTCAGGAGAGATACATGCAAGAAAAAAAAAAAAAAAACACTCAGAAACTCTGGAAATAAGTGGATGAAAAAAGACATAACCAAAAAGAAAGCCAAAGCGGCTATAGTAATATGGAACCAAGTAGACTTCAATGAAAAAAAATAATTCCCTAATTATTACAAAATGACAAAAGGAAAACTTTACCCGGAAAATACTGTATTCTGAATTTGTAGATACGTAATATCTTAACCTCCAAAACCATGAAGCAAAAATTGATAGAATTACAAGAAATAAATTGACAAGTTCACAATTTAATGACAAATTTCAACACACCTCTCTTAGTAACTAATAAAGAAGACACCAAATCTGTAGGAACACATAAGATTTGAACAGCATAATTAACAAGTTTGATCTAATGAACATATATAGAGTCTGCATCCAAAAATTATTTTTCCAGCTCATATGAAGTATTTATAAAATTTGCCACATTTAACCATGAAAATCAGAGCACAATAAAAAATCAGTAACAAAAATATATCCGAAGTCATAGGTTTAGAAATTTTAAAGCATATTAAATAATATGTGGATCAAAGAGAAATCATGATAGAAATTATAAAATATTTTAAACTAAATAATATTGAGAACATTATATATCAAAACTTTTGGAAAGCAGGTAAACCAATATTAGAGGAAATTTAGAGACTTAAATGTTTATATTAGAAATGAAGCAAAATGTAAACCAATGTATAAGGAGTCGGATCAAAAATTTAGAAAAAGACCAGCAAAATACACAAAATTTTTTAAAGAAAAAGGAAAACACCTATAAAAACTAATAAAGCAAACAAAATTTTGCATTTTGATTAATAAATCAAAGAGACGTAAGTGAAAATACTAGTAATTTAAAGGGAAACAGAGAAACACAAAAGATTTTACATGCTTAAGCAAATGCTATGAACAAATTTATTCCAATAAGTTTGAAAACCTAGACAAAAGAATACTTTCCTAGAAAGAGAAAACTTACTAAAGTTGACGCAGGAAGAAAGAGCAGATCTGAATATAACCATTAAAAACTTGAATGTATATATGCAATTGGATTGAATGCAATTTGTAACTAGTCCCCAAAATACTTCAACCTAGTATTAAGCAGGATTTCTTAACAAACCTCCAAGTAACCAGTAATCCCATCTTACAGAAACCATTCCAGAGAACAGACGGAGAAAGTGGCAAATCAAATCATTTTAAGTAAAAATATAGTGGGATATTTTATGAAGCTTGACAAACTAAAATCCTAAAATACATCTGAAGGAATAAATGACTAAGGACATTGTGAGGAAGGTGAAGGGAAGATTTGCCTTACTGATATTAAGACTTACTATAAAGCTGTGGCAATTTTAAAAATTAGTGTTAGTGGCATCAGGATAAAGAAAGAGACCAAATGATCAGAATAGAGATCCTGGAACAGATCCATATGTTTGTGGGAACCTGGTGTATGACAGAGTTGGCATTTAAAATGAATGGAGGAGGAGACTGGTTCAAGATGGCGGAGTAGAAGGACGTGCACTCACTCCCTCTTGTGAGAGCACCAAAATCACAACTAATTGCTGAACGATCGTCAATAGGAAGACACTGGAACTCACTAAAAAAGATACCCCACATCCAAAGACAAAGGAGAAGCTGCAATGAGACGGTAGGAGGGGCTCAATCACAATAAAATCAAATCCCATAACTGCTGGATGGGTGACTCACAGCCTGGAGAACAATTATACCACAGAAGTCCACCCACTGGAGTGAAGGTTCTGAGCCCAAGTGAGGCTTCCCAACCTGGGGGTCCGGCAATGGGAGGAGGAATTCCTAGAAAATTAGACTTTGAAGGCTAGTGGGATTTGACTGCAGGGCTTCGGTAGGTCTGGGTGAAACAAAGACTTCGCTCTTGGAGGACACACACAAAGTAGTGTGCACATCAGGACTCGGGGGAAGCAGTGACCCCATAGGAGACTGAACCGAACCTATCTGCTAGTGTTAGAGGGTCTCCTGCAGAGGCGGGGACAAGGACACTGGCAGCAGAAGTTCTGGGAAGTACTCCTTGGCGTGAGCCCTCCCAGAGTCCGCCATTAGCCCCACCAAAGAGCCCGGGTAGGCTCCAGTGTTGGGTCGCCTCAGGCCAAACAACCAACAGGGAGGGAACCAAGCCCCACCAATCAGCAGACAAGCGGATTAAAGTTTTACTGAGCTCTGCCCACCAGAGCAACAGCCAGCTCTACCCACCACAAGTCCCTCCCATCAGGAAACTTGCACAAGCCTCTGAGAAAGCCTCATCCACCAGAGGGCAGACAGCAGAAGCAAGAAGAACTACAATCCTGCAGCCTGTGGAACGAAAACCACATGCACAGAAAGATAGACAAAATGAAAAGGCAGAGGACTATGTACCAGATGAAGGAACAAAATAAAACCCCAGAAAAACAACTAAATGAAGTGGACATAGGCAACCTTCCAGAAAAAGAATTCAGAATAATGATAGTGAAGATGATCCAGAACCTTGGGAAGAGAATGGATGCAAAAATCGAAAAGATGCAAGAAATGTTTAACAAACACCTAGAAGAATTAAAGAACAAACAGAGATGAACAATACAAGAACTGAAATGAAAAATACACTAGAAGGAATCAATAGAATAACTGAGGCAGAAGAACGGATAAGTGACCTGGAAGACAGAATGGTGGAATTCACTACCGTGGAACAGAATAAAGAAAAAAAGAATGAAAAGAAATGAAGACAGCCTAAGAGACCTCTGGGACAACATTAAACACACGACATTCGCATTATAGGGGTGTCAGAAGGAGAAGAGAGAGAGAAAGGACCCAAGAAAATATATGAAGAGATTATAGTTGAAAACTTCCCTAACATGGGAAAGAAAATAGCCACCCAAGTCCAGGAAGTGCAGAGAGTCCCAGGCAGGATAAACCCAAGGAGAAACATGTCAAGACACATAGTAATCAAATTGACAAAAATTAAAGACAAAGAAAAATTATTAAAAGCAACAAGGGAAAAACGACAAATAACATACAAGGGAACCACCATAAGGTTAACAGCTGATTTCTCAGCAGAAACTCTACAAGCCAGAAGGGAGTGGCACAAATATTTAAAGTGATGAAAGGGAAGAACCTACAACCAAGATTACTCAACACGGCAAGGATCTCATTCAGATTCGATGGAGAAATCAAAAGCTTTACAGACAAGCAAAAGCTAAGAGAATTCAGCACCACCAAACCAGCTCTAAAACAAATGCTGAAAGAACTTCTCTAAACAGGAAACACAAGAGAAGAAAAGGACCTACAAAAACAAAGCTAAAACAATTAAGAAAAAGGTAATAGGAACATACATATCGATAATTACCTTAAAAGTGAATGGAATAAATGCTCCAAGCAAAAGACACAGGCTTGCTGAATGGATACAAAAACAAGACCCATATATATGCTGTCTACAAGAGACCCACTTCTGACCTAGGGATAGATACAGACTGAAAGTGAGGGGATGGAAAAAGATATTCCATGCAAATGGAAATCAAAAGAAAGCTGGAGTAGCAGTATTCATATCAGATAAAATAGACTTTAAAATAAAGAATGTTACAAGAGACAAGGAAGGACACTACATAATGATCAAAGGATCAATCCAACAAGAAGATATAACAATTATAAGTATATATGCACCCAACATAGGAGCACCACAACACATAAGGCAAATGCTAACAGCTATAAAAGAGGAAATTGAGAGTAACACAATAATAGTGGGGGACATTAACACCTCACTTACACGAATGGACAGATCATGCAGACAGAAAATGCATAAGGAAACACAAGCTTTAAATGACACAATAGACCAGATAGATTAAATTGATATTTATAGGACATTCCATCCAAAAACAGCAGATTACACTTTTTTCTCAAGTGCACATGGAATATTCTCCAGGATAGATCACATCTTGGGTCACAAATAAATCCTTGGTAAATTTAAGAAAATTGAAATCATACCAAGCATCTTTTCTGACCACAACACTATGAGATTAGAAATAAATTACAAGGAAAAAAAAGTAAAAAACACAAACACATGGAGGCTAAACAATATGTTACTAAATAACCAAGAGATCACTGAAGAAATCAAAGAGGAAATAAAAAAATACCTAGAGGCAAATGACAACAAAAACACAATGATCCAAAACCTATGGGATGCAGCAAAAGCAGTTCTAAGAGGGAAGTTTATAGCAATACAATCCTACATCAAGAAACAAGAAAAATCTCAAATAAACAATCTAACTTACACCTAAAGGAACTAGAGAAAGAAGAACAAACAAAACTCAAAGTTAACAGAAGGAAAGAAATCATAAAGATCAGAGCAGAAATAAATGAAATAGAAACAAAGAAAACAACAACAAAGATCAATAAAACTAAAAGCTGGTTCTTTGAGAGGATAAACAAAATTGATAAACCTTTAGCCAGACTCATCAAGAAAAAGAGGAAGAGGACTCAAATCAATAAAATTAGAAATGAAAAAGGAGAACTTACAATGGACACCACAGAAATACAAAGCATCATAAGAGACTACTACAAGCAACTCTTTGCCAATAAAATGGACAACCTGGAAGAAATTGACAAATTCTTAGAAAGGTATAACCTTCCAAGACTGAACAAGGAAGAAATAGAAAATATGAACAGATCAATCACAAGTAACGAAATTGAAACTGTGATTAAAAATCTTCCAACAAACAAAAGTCCAGGACCAGATAGCTTCACAGGTGAATTCTATCAAACATTTAGAGAAGAGCTAACACCCATCCTTCTCAAACTCTTCCAAAAAATTGCAGAGGAAGGAACACTCCCAAACTCGTTCTACGAGGCCACCATCATCCTGATACCAAAACCAGACAAAGATACTACAAAAAAAGAAAATTACAGACCAATATCACTGAAGAACATAGATGCAAAAATCCTCAATAAAATACTCGCAAACAGAATCCAACAACACATTAAAAGCATCATACACCATGATCAAGTGGGATTTATCTCAGGGATGCAAGGATTCTTCACTGTACGCAAATCAATCAATGTGATACACCATAGTAACAAACTGAAGAATAAAAACCATATGATCATCTCAATAGATACAGAAAAAGCCTTTGACAAAATTCAACACTGATTTATGATAAAAACTCTGCAGAAAGTGGGCATAGAGGGAACCTACCTCAACATAATAAAGGCCATATATGACAAACCCACAGCAAACATCATTCTCAATGGTGAAAAACTGAAAGCATTTCCTCTAAGATCAGGAACAAGACAAGGATGTCCATCCTTGCCACTATTATTCAACATAGTTTTGGAAGTCCCAGCCATGGCAATCAGAGAAGAAAAAGAAATAAAAGGAATACAAATTGGAAAAGAAGAAGTAAAACTGTCACTGCTTGTAAATGACATGATACTATATAGAGAGAGTTCTAAAGATGCCACCAGAAAACTACTAGAGCTAATCAATGAATCTGTTAAAGTTGCAGGATACAAAATTAATGCACAGAAATCTCTTGCATTCCTATACACTAACAACGAAAGATCAGAAAGAGAAATTAAGGAAACACTCCCATTCACCATTGCAACAAAAAGAATAAAATACCCAGGAATAAACCTACCTAAGGAGGTAAAAGACCTGTATGCAGAAAACTATAAGACACTGATGAAAGAAATCAAAGATGACAAAAACAGATGGAGAGATATACCATGTTCTTGGATTAGAAGAATCAAATTGTGAAAATGACTGTTCTACAGAAAGCAACCCTCAGATTCAATGCAATCCCCATCAAATTACCAATGGCATTTTTTACAGAACTAGAACAAAAAATCTTAAAAATTTGTAAGGAGACGCAAAAGACCCCGAATAGCCAACGCAATCTTGAGGGAAAAAAACAGAGGTGGAGGAATCAGACTCGCTGACTTCAGACTATACTACAAAGCTACAGTAATCAAGACAATATGATACTGGCACGAAAACAGAAATATAGATGAATAGTACAGGATAGGAAGTCCAGAGATAAACTCACGCACCTATGGTCAACTAATCTATGACAAAGGAGGCAAGGATATACAATGGAGAAAAGACAGCCTCTTCAATAAGTGGTGCTGAGAAAACTGGACAGCTTCATGTAAAAGAATGAAATTAGAACACTCCCTAACACCATACACAAAAATAAACTCAAAGTGGATTGGAGACCTAAATGTAAGACCAGACACTATAAAACTCTTAGAGGAAAACATAGGAAGAGCACTCTTTGACATAAATCATAGCAAGATCTTTTTGACCCACCTCCTAGAGTAATGGAAATAAAGTCAAAAATAAACAAATGGGACCTAATGAAACTTAAAAGTTTTTGCACACAATACAGCCACTATGGAGAACAGTATGGAGGTTCCTTTAAAAACTAAAAATAGAACTACCATATGCCCCAGCAATCCCACTACTGGGCATACCCTGAGAAAACCATAATTCAAAAAGAGTCATGTACCACAATGTTCATTGCAGCTCTATTTACAATAGCCAGGACATGGAAGCAACCTAAGAGTCCATAGACAGATGAATGGATAAAGAAGATGTGGCATATATGTACAATGGAATATTACTCAGCCATAAAAAGAAACGAAATTGAGTTATCCGTAGTTAGATGGACAGACCTAGAGTCTGTCATACAGAGTGAAGTAAGTCAGAAAGAGAAAAACAAATATCGTATATTAGCGCATATATATGGAATCTTAAAAAAAAAAAAAAAGGTTCTGAAGAACCTAGGGGCACGACAGGAATAAAGACTCAGACATAGAAAATGGACTTGAGGACATGGGGAGGGGGAAGGGTAAGGTGTGACGAAGTGAGAGAATGGCATGGACATATATACACTACCACATGTAAAATAAATAGCTAGTGGGAAGCAGCCACATAGCACAGGGAGATCAGCTCGGTGCTTTGTGTCCACCTAGAGGGGTGGGATAGGGAGGGTGGGAGGGAGATGCAAGAGGGAGGAGATATGGGTATATATGTATATGTATAGTTGATTCACTTTGTTATAAGGCAGAAACTAACACACAATTGTAAAGCAATTATACTCCAATAAAGATGTTTAAAAAAAAAAAGAATAAAAGCTTTTGCACAGCAAAGGAAACTATAAACAAGAAGAAAAGACAACCCTCAGAATGGGAGAAAATATTTGCAAATGAAGCAACAGACAAAGGATTAATCTCCAAAATATATAAACAGCTCATGCAGCTCAATATTAAAAAAACAAACAACCCAATCAAAAAATGGGCAGAAGACCTAAACAGACATTTCTCCAACGAAGACATACAGATGGCCAAGAGGCACATGAAAAGATGCTCAACATCACTAATAATTAGAGAAATGCAAAACAAAACTACAATGAGGTATCACCTCACACCAGTTAGAATGGGCATCATCAGAAAATCTACAAACAACAAATGCTGGTGAGGGTGTGGAGAAAAGGGAACCCTGGTGCACTGTTGGTGGGAACGTAAATTGATAACAGCCACTATGGAGAACAGTATGGAGGTTCCTTAAAAAACTAAAAATAGAATTACCATATGACCCAGCAATCCCACTACTGGGCATATACCCAGAGAAAACCATAATTCAAAAAGACTCATGCACCCCCCAGTGTTCATTGCAGCACTGTTTACAATAGCCAGGTCATGGAAGCAACCTAAATGCCCATCAACAGATGAATGGATAAAGAAGTTGTGGTACATATATACAATGGAATATTACTCAGCCATAAAAAGGAACAAAATTGGGTCATTTGTAGAGACGTGGATGGACCTAGAGACTGTCATACAGAGTGAAGTAAGTCAGAAAGAAAAAAACAAATATTGTATATTAATGCATATATGTGGAATCTAAAAAAATGGTACAGATGAACTGGTTTGCCAGGCAGAAATAGAGACACAGATGTAGAGAACAAACGTATGGACACCAGGGAGGGTGGAAAGTTTGGGCGGGGGGGTATGAATTGGGAGATTGGGATTGACATATATACACTAATATGTATAAAATAGATAACTAAGAAGAACCTGCTGTATAAAAAAAATAAATAAAATTCAAAAAAAAAGATAGATTAAAAAAATAATAAAAAATAAAATTGGAAAAAATGGTAAAAAAAAACGAGAGGAAAGATGAATTGTTTAATAAATAAAGCCAAAATACTTAGCTATCCATAAAAAAGGAAAAAATTGGAGCCTTATGTAGTAACCAAATTAAAAAAAAAACAAAAAACCCAGAAACTCATTCATTACCATTAGGAGTATGAAAGGTAAAATCATAAGCTAGAATTAGCTGGCAAAGTTTAAAACACACATAAACCATTACCTGGCAATTTCCCTTCTAGGTATTTACCCTAGAAAAATTCTCATACATGTGCATAAGGCAATCCAAAAGATATGTTCAGTACAGCGCTGTTTGTGATAGCAGAAAAGCAGAAACAACCCAGGTCTTTCTAAGAAGAGGGACAAATTAATCAACTGTGGTGTAGTCACAGAATAGAATGGAATGTTATATTGCAGTTAAGATGAATAAATCTGTTGAACATTTATCAGCATGGATTAGTCTCAAATACAAAATGTTAAGTGAAAAAAGCAAACTGAAAAATGATATGCACAGTATAATACCATTTCTGTACATTTTAAAACATAGTAAAAGATCATATGTAGCTTACGGTGGATATATTCAGTAAAAGTACAAAAATGAATATGGAAATACTTCACCCTAACTCCAGGATATCAGAGAAGTGGTCCTCTAACTATATCTCTAAATTTTTATTTCTTTTACAAAAGAGAGATCATTAGCAAATATGCAAAATGTTAATATCTGAATAGATAGATATTTTTATCCTATTCATTTTTCATATATTTGAAACATAATTAAAATAAAATTAATTATTAGGAGTATATAACATGAAAAAAGAAGACAGATATTTCCATTTAAAAGTCCTGCCCAGATCTAAAAAGCTCTCATCACAAGAAAAAATTTTTTGAAATTATGTGTGGTGATGAATATTAACTAAACTTAATGTGGTAATCATTTCATAATATACACATATATCAAATCCATGTTATATGTCAGTTATATATCAATTTAAAAATTAAAATTAAAATTCTGCTCACATGAGCAGAATCAGGCCTAGAGTCACTCCAGAGACAATTGCTGACCAAAGCTGATCCACCAGGGCAAGCGTCCTAACCAAAAAACCTGGTGTTTCCTCCAGGTTTTGTGGATATGGACCAGGAATGATGCTAGAAAAAGCATCAAAGGTGGTGATTTCCAGACCAGGATTTCAAGTATCAGTAGTTCAGTAAATTTTATACATACACACACACGCACATGCACATAGACACACACATACCCACACAATTAACATCATTTCACAAATGTAAAAGCATTATAACATAAAAAAATTTAAATAATCTCATAATAAACAAGTCTTTCAAATGAAATCAATTTATCTTTATGAATAGCCATATTTTTCTCATCTTCCTCATTTTGCCTCAGAATAATGAAAACTTTCCAATAGACTAAGAAGAGATCATAAACCAATGTTTGGGGACTGCTTGTCTTGGGAACATACTTGGCATTCCGTTACCAGCTAGAGCCCAGATTACCAACAAAACTAGCATTACGATAAGACACTTCTAGCGACCCCAGGGGGATTTCAGGAATTACATGATAAATTCTGCTTTTCTTCATCAATTCTTCCAGTTTCATGTCTCAGTGAGAAACACTGGCTGTCCAAGACTAAATGTACAATATGCTATGAATCTCATGCTATTCATCTATTGTTAATTACAAAAAATTGTTTCTTTTGCTGGTTCAAGAAGTAATATAATCCCAAATGTTTTTGCTCTATCTTGCCTTGCTTATTTTTGTTGAAATCAGTAAAACATGCACAGAACATATTTAAATATTAGAAAAACACTTTTATTTGGGACTAGCATCCTTAAAAATAAACACTTTTTAATCTTTCCAAGTTTGGTACATTACTAATATTGTCTTCAATTCTGCTCAGCACAGACATGCAGACAGTTTCCTGAGGTCAGTGACATGACCCCACTGACTTTGAAGAAGAGTTGGAAAGGAAGAGTTAATGCACAGTGTTGAAAATAGATATGAGGCGACTTAGATTTTACAGCCACATGGGAGGTAAGAAGGAATTAGCTCTTCATGAAAAGCAAAATACAGCTTAGTCAATCAATTCAGTGACAGCATCAGCCAAATCAACTGTGTGACAGGACAACCTGTTGGCTAAATAAGTCACTTTTCCATTCACTCCTGTGCCCAATTCCAAATCCACATAGGTTTAGCCAATCTCAGGACTTGTCAACCACAGAAGTTCATTATGGAATTTCTACTCAGGAATGACATATAAAAATCTTTGCCTTCAATGTATTTTCAATTTAGGTAGGAAATATAAAATAACTACTTGTGATAAGCACAGAGAGACAAAATGACATAAAAGATCAAGTTAAATATAGTTATTTAACGCATATGTGTTTATTACTATGATTATATACTATGACCTACCTACAGTAATATTACTGGAGAAATAATAGTAAATAGAGTAACCACAGAAATTAATCCATATTTCGAAACATAAGCATATGTATTATATCTCTCTTTTCTTATTTAATAGAATAGAAACTATAGTTAGAACAACGTGCAACCTTGTTGTTCCAGCATTGAAACTTATATGAATATCTGTTTAAGGCACTACTTTCTATAATTTTTCCCTTTGCCTCCAATTGCATGGTATGCCATGCAATTCATTCATTCATTCATTCAAAAAGATATTTGAGCGTTTGCTGGGTACCAAGCACTGGGGCTCAAAACAGAGTTCACAGTTAACAGTTATAGTTTATTTGATCAAGTAGCATGCCTTATAAAACTTTATTCTAAATATCTGTGCAACACTATGTCCTTTTATTTTCCTCGTTGAACTTTCAGTCTCTCACAAAACCTGAATGGTGCCTCTCCCTCCTCAGGCAGCAGCAGGAGCTCCCACCAGCAACAGAGCCAAGAGTGGCCTCCTCCACTTTGCAGCTCCCTCAGACTCTGATGATGACACTGATTGCACCCCACTTTGAGCAGTGCAACCTACTCTTAAAAAAATGTGTCCTGGGTAAGCTTCTCAGATGGAAAATGATTTAATCTGTAGTAGCATTTGACTGTGCATATAATGCTTGGTGAAGCAGGAGCAGCCCTGACATTTTATGAATAGGGAAATGAGAGAGCGTGTTAAAGAAGGCTTGACAGCGAGAATGAAAGAATGAAGAGTCAACTTAAGCTGTTGAAAGCCTAACAAGATAAAGACAGGCAGGAAAGAGTCTCCTTAAATGTGATGAAATAAGGCCTGAAGGGATGGAACGGTAGAGAGGTTGACGAGTACACACTTTGAAACAGAAGATAAATGTGTTCAACCTGACAGTAACATGTGGTTAAATTAATCAAAGGACCCATAGCCTTAAACGGTAGGAAAGAATACAGATTTATGCCACGATCATCTGTGATGGTAGGTGCGAAATTTCAAATAGATCAAAGAGGTGGAGCTTTTGAGAGAAAACAGTTGTTAGGATTATACAGCATTCTCATGACATGTAAACATGACCACTGACCATGACACGATCTTCTCTGCTTTCCTTGTGGTTCATTTCCTCCACTTTAAAATGTAAAACAGGAGATTAAGAACAGTTCTTATTACCCAAAGGGAATACTTAATTTTAAGCGATTTTGTTCTTGTGATTTTTAATGATGAATTTTCGAGGGGGAACATTTTCAGAGAGTAAGCTTATTGGTGAAATTAACAAGTTGACAGTTTACACTGCCCAGTTCTTCCTCTTGAGCTTCCAAAGGCACGATGCAGCCCCAAATACCAAGCCCACGCTTTGCCTGTCTTGATCCACGCTACTCTGCCCTGCAGAACTGTTTCTCATAAAGTCAGATGCCACAAGTTCTAACTGTTGAGGACACTATTAAAGCTGGAGACAGATAAAAATATTTTCAAAACTTTCTCAAGGATAAGCACTAAAATAAATTAGCCCTTAGCTAACTAAAATGACCAACTAATCAGAACACCGCACTGAATATACTCATCACCGAAGTTTTATTATATACCATTGAGATCTTCCTCTTTTCACCTACCTGCATTGACTAAGCAAGAGCATTCATCTTTAAGGCAGTTATTCTTCAAAGGAAGATAGAGGATAGTGATGGATCCTAGAGCATCTGCATTTTGTAAAGACTCCCCGTGTGCTGATTCTGGTTCCCCCTACTACTCCAAACTTCCAACTGAGAATCACTGCCTTACTGGGAAGAAAGCTTTTTATGTACATTAAACTGTTCTACTTAGGGTGCCGTTCACCTTCAACTTTCTCATTAAAAATCAATAATGATGAAAACATCAATAATGATGACAGAGGAACGGAAGAGAGTCAATAAATGGCAGTAATGAGGATGAATCCTCTTTGAAACTCATATCTAGGTTAAATCCTTCCTGTTTAGTGTAGTTGCCTTTCTCCTTCTATGAGACGGACTTGGAAGACTTGGTCACCAGGCTTCTCTTAAAAGTCCTTCATACAGTTGAGGACAGTTATTAAGTCACCTCTAAACCTCAATACCAGTAATCCTAATTCCATTCATCTTTTTTCATCAGTGCTGTTTTCCAACCCGTTAATCATTTTCATTGCTCTCCCCTGGACCCTATCCAAGTTCGCCACGTATCTTTAAGCTTCTGTGAATTATGTGACCAGTTTATAGCTTTGATAAGCCTGGATGGTGAAAAAGGTAGAATCTCATCACAACAGAATATAAATGTATATGGGGGCGGGGGCAGGGATGGAGGAGCAGATAGTTCAATTGTGTGGTAAATTTCAACACAAATATGATACTCACTTAAGTTTTTATTCCTTTGTGATTATTTCTAAACATACTATAATACAGTAAAATATTCTAAGTCACAATTAGAGTCTGTATTTTATATGGATGCCTTTTTAGCGCCAACCAGTGTCTGGTTCATTTAGGGAATAGAAAGAAGGTACTACATTTTTCAAAAGGTTGGTTGTTTCTTGAGTGGAAATAGCTTTTTAATTGTAGAGAAGTGCTACTAGGAATCAAGTACCTATGAAAGACGGAGAAGCCAGGGTATGTCCACTGTATCACCAATATTCATTTTTTCCATGGCTTTTCCAAAAGAAGCTAAGCAGCCCAATCCTGACTATATTGGTAGTTTGAATACTGTTTTCACAGTCAGAACTCTGAACCAATCATTAGCAGAATCTCCAGTTTCAAAGCCATTAGCCAGCTTATACTCATGGGAAGCAGTATGGCACAGTGGCAGTGATTGGTGGCCAGCCACTTATAAGCTGGGAAATTTCAGCAAGGTGGGACTCCTCTTTAAGCCTCTGAGACAATAATAGAACTACATCATAGAAGTGATGTGAGTATTTGGTGAGAACAGCACCTAGCACATAGTAAGCATAAACACACTATCAGAAAAGGAACTGACTACAGGTGCAAGTCATGAACATCAAAACCAAAGGGGGACACAAAAATCTGTTCCCTTGGATATGCAATTATTATGTGAGTGCCTCTTCCAACAAGATAAAGCACAGTGGTCATGAGAAAAGCAGAGAGCAAAGAAAATGCTGTCGTGGCCAATGGCCGAATATCTCACGGCTGAAAACACATCGGGGATCTGCAGAGTCTAACAGGAGTCAATTGGAATTCAGCAGATAAGCAGTTGCCTCTACGCACCTTAAATATTCCCTTGAAGAGAGACACCACATCCATCTTTGGAAATATATTCCCATGTTAGAACCAGACGTGCATATGGAAATTATTATTATCCCTTGGCTGAGGGCTTCAGTTATAAAACATTTGTGGCGTTTGCAACCTAAAAGAGGGATTGTCTCAAATTTGCTAAAACTGCCTCATTTTTTGTAGGATCACCATTAGCCATACCCCATTTGAGATCAAGTGAATTGTCAGATTAACGTGTTTTTGCAGGAAGGTGATCCTGTTACTTCCTTAAAGAGCATGTAGCTCTTCTGAGGGTTATCGGCAAGCTGCCACTCCAGCTTCTCATGCCAATGCCCTTCCTGACTGGTCATTTCCCCTCAGGCTGGAGATAACCCTGCAGTGACTCCAAATTCTTTCATTCAGTATCTGATTCCATCTCCATCATAAAGCCTCCCCCAGAACATGGCTGGACCTAAGCGTTTCCACGACTTGGTTCATTCCTAAAATCCCAATCTGACTTTTGGTTGAACTGCAGTGGAAAATCCAAATCATGTGACAGTCAGAAGGAAAATAATGGCTTTTTCTTGATTCCGTTTTCTAAACATACGGTAATGAACAATAAATATTTACAGGCAACTGTGATGACAACTGAAAAATTTTCTTGGGGACCCACATAAAATAGACTATATTCCATAAAACACCACCAATCATGCATAAGCTTTAAGAAAGATTTTGGCCCTCCACCCATTAAAACTATTACACAATTTCTCTCCTTTTCACTGCCACTGATCGCCCCTAAAAAAAGAGTCTATGAATTCACATCACATTAAAATGGGCAGAATCTTAATTTCCTTGATCCCATGCAGTCTGATTTTGCAGTTCTTTGTCGGCAGCATTGTTCTCCCCATCCCCCAATTCATACCTTACCTCTCTGCCTTCATATTTCCCACATACAGTCAGCAACCAAGTCCTGCTGATTCTTCCCTTGCTACGCTGTTCTTTCTACTCCTATTGCCACAGGCTAGTCCGTGTTCTTGTTATTTACTTCCAATGTTTCTTTTGCAATAATAGCTCACTAACTAGTTCTCTAAATTTTCAGTGTTTCTCTGTTACAATTCATCTTGCATACCTTTGCCAAATTAAACATCCTACAGCATAATTCTGATTGTATGTCTTCACATTTTAGACATTCCAATGGCTCCCCATTATGTCTAAATAAAGTTTAACTTCAACTCATATGAGGCCAATGTGTTTGTTGAGTGAATGAGTAGAAAAATTCCACATGCAAGCTTTAGCAACTAACTTGCTATTTACTGAATAAAGTCCAAAAGAGAGGTTTTGTTTTGTTTTGTTTTGTTTTGTTTTGTGTCTTAAGCCAAGGTTCCCCATATATTGTTTGTGGCCTCTGAAATGTTTGAATCACTACTGGTAAATCAGCTGATAAAGAAGAGCTACTATTTTATGTCTTCTGTTGTCTAGATTTTAAAAATCTCTTTCAGATTTCAACTGAATATGCCCTTTATTTCTATTCCTTAAGATATTATAAAAGTTCTCTCTATTGATTCTTCTTCATGAATGTTTAATCTAAGGAAGTTTGAAGTTCAGGGTGCCAAAATATACAATTTGTCCCGATGATCCCAACTATTTCTTCCATTTCAGTTTAGTGTAATTTGAACATATCATATCCTGAATTAATAAAGAAGATTCAGTAAAAACATATTTTACCTTCATGGAAAATGTCTATCCAAAATAAAATTTATCTTTAAATCCCATGAAAGATAACAGACCAAGATGGCAGTGTAAACACATGCCAAAATTGTTCCTGTTCAAATATGAGAAGTAATGGATAACTATTTTTGAACTATTTGAAAGCACAATCCTGTTCAAAAGCAAGAAAGAAAGTTTTCCATGGCCCATTTAAAAAAAAGGAAATCTACAACAATAAAGGGTCTTTGTCTGGGTTATGGCCAAAAATGAATTGTAAGGATTGTGTTTCAGCGTTTAGGAAAGGGCCTGAACATGCTCCACACATGAACCAAGCACCCAGTTGAAGCCAGAGTTATAACTGCATTCCCAGCCTCTGAACAGAGGGTAAAATCATTTTATTCACAGTATCACAAGACCTGGTTCAACTGAGGCAACTGTGAATTTCCATATAGCAAGGAATGTGTTGAAGAAAATTCCCACGCAGGATGAGCTCTTAAAAACTAAATTCTCAAGAGAAAATCAGCACCGAAAAAGACAATAAGCTCAATAGAAGGGACAACTTACACAAATAAATAGAAATAAATAAGCAATCTGAAAAGAACTTTTAAATAATGATGCTTAAAATTCTCAAAGAGGAAAATGAGGATTAACATCAATGAAACCAAAGTAGGGTATGAAACAGAACAATAGCTATG
This sequence comes from Eubalaena glacialis, assembly GCF_028564815.1. Classification (NCBI taxonomy): domain Eukaryota; kingdom Metazoa; phylum Chordata; class Mammalia; order Artiodactyla; family Balaenidae; genus Eubalaena; species Eubalaena glacialis. The sequence goes on along the minus strand of NC_083721.1, from coordinate 98,058,576 downwards.
AAAAACTATTCTCAATTGGAAATCTTGGAATGGAAAATATGAAATAAAAAGTCCAATATATGGGCTAAAATGTAAACTAGATAAAGCTGAAGAGAAAATTAGTGAACTCCATTATGAAACTGAATAAATCTCACAGACTGTAAAGAGATAAAGAGAATGAAATAAAAAGAAGTTAATAGGTATGAGAATATATATATATGAATATATACACAAATATATATATGAATATATATACATTTAAACATATATTTGCGTATATATGTATATATACCAGAAAAAAGAGAACAGAAGAGAGGCAATATCTGAAGAGATAATGGCTGAAATTTTCCCAGAATCAAAAAAAGACATAAACACTTGAAAGAGTCACAGACAGTATCAAAAAAGAAAAATCCAAACCCAAAGGCATTGTAGTGAAACTTCAAAAGATCAATGATAAAAAGAAAAATCTTAAAAGTTTTCAGAGAGGAAAAGACAGATTACCCAAAAAAGAAAATAATCAGGATGACAGAATTGTCTCCTCAACAACCAGAGCTGCTAAAAGAGAATAGAGAAGCATTTTCAAAGTATCAAGACAAAATAACTGAACCAGGATTCCATATTCAGTCAAACCAACTTTCAAGGGAGAGGGCAAGAGAAAGATATTTCCAGACATACCAGAACTAAAAAAGTTAACTATTCATGAATTATTGCTGAAAGAAGTATTAAATTACGTACTTGAACCTAGGGAGGGGAAAAAGGAAAGAATGAGATGCAAAAAACAGTAGTGAGCAAATAAGTCAGCAAGACACGCTGATACATCTTAAAAAAAAAACTACAACTAACATTCTAGAAAATAATAACAAGAGAGCAGCAAGTTGATGGCTAGGCCATGAGAGAAGTCGGAAGGATGTTCTAAAAAGTACAAAAGTCCTTATCTTTCATGGGAGGATGTTAGCAATACTAAATAGAGACTTCTTTAGAAAAACAAAAAATTATAATGTGTGTTAAGTATAGCATAGCCAGTAGAGGAAAAACAGGAATAAAAATACAGAGCTTTTCTAAGGTTCTCTCCCCTCTGATCTTCTAGGGCCATTTACTATCTTCAGAAGAGACAAAACATCTTAAAACTACAGACTTGACTTTACTGTCAGTAAAGGGAAGAGTGTAAAATTTTGAAATCAGACAGCACTGTAATCAATCATTCACAGTTTATAGTTTTTAAAATAATATTTAATAATTTGACAATAGGATAAGGACATGAGGCTTAAAATAACTAAATAAAAATATTAGGAAAAACTACTTATTAGATCATAAAGCTTACCAATGGAAACTGTTAGAAGACATATCTGAAAGTAAAATAAAACTAGATAAAGGACCACACAATAAAAGTCAATAATAACATTTGGCTGTGTATTCCATGATAGCAGTGAATTAGGCAATATAATAGGTACACATTCCTCTATTTTCTCTAAGTTTGATGAGTATTTTCTAATCGTCCTTTTAAAAATGTCAACAAGTTGTTAATTATTCAGCTTCTGAATAATGTACACAGATGAGAGCTGTTCATGTCTAAACCAATAGACAAAACTATATTTTAAAAGTAAATACATATAGAGAAAAAACTCAATTCAAAATTAGAATTTTGAATACTTCAAAATAAAAACGGTATTTGCTTCTGAATGACATGATAGTGGATGACATTTTCTTTTCCAAACTTTCTAATACTCCCTATAATCAACATGTATTATTTTATATTGCTTTATCATCAGGCAAAATAAATGTTTTAAAATTATAAACTTTCCACATGAATCCATCTTTATAAGGATTTAATTGATAAGCAGTTATATAATTTTAAAGAAAGCTTCTAAAACCCTATGTAATTCATCCAATATACAAGTAGTTTTAATTGTGTAGATATTAGATTTAATTATTCACCTAACCAAAAGTCAACATGTAGCATAATGTGAGATTATATAACATGTTGCTTATAAAAAACAGGGCTAAATCTGATTATATAAACTAATCTCTCCCACTCACACATAAAACACTTGATAAAATAATAAAGGCCCAAAGGGACTAAAGAAAAGTTCTAATAGTCCAAGGAAAATCAATTTATTCTTCATTGAAACAAAAATTAAGTTAAAGTTGGTCATTTTCCAGACTTTTATAAAATCAATGAATTTGTCCATGGAATCGTCAGGAGTATAATTTACTTCTCTTTCTGTTAAGGCCTATATTAAAGTACCTACACAATTAGGCCCCTCCTGATTCCATAAAAACACTCATTCAGAAGTGTTATTCTCAAATTTCCAATAATAACTGAGTAATCTGGAGGTTTGCTTAAAGTGTGAATATGCATGCCTGGGTTGAGTCAAGCATATTAATCATTCCATTCTACATGACTCTGTATAATATAATGAACATTAACAGACTTCCCATTTCCTGTATCTCATTTTTATTTTATTATACCACAAGGGCTAAAGACCAGAAAAGAGACGTCTAATATTTTTTAAAAATAGTGGAAAACATTGCTACTGAATTTCCTAATAAAATTACTAAAAGCATTTGCACTCAAATTATAGTGATGATCTACTTAATATTTTTATCCTCACTAATTAAAAAAAAGAAAGAAAGAAAAGTCTCTTATTAAAGGCCATGTTTTTACCCAGTTCTGGAATACTCATTTGGACCCTGCAAATAAAAACTGTAAGTGCCATTTCTACAAATTCCTATTACTGTATCTGGTTCAAGAAGCAAGTCTATTGTTAACAAGATGAAAACATTCCCACTTATGCCACTGGCAAGATTTTTAATGACCAGACTGGTCATTTACCTACTTTCATTTTTTAAAATCTAACAAAGAATTTACTCATTTTTGATGGATACCTTAGAACTCATTAGGGTTAGCTGGAGTTTCTCTGATCCTCAAAGAGACAATGAATTCAGGATTTTAATTAGAAAGACTGGTTTCCATGACTATACTCAAACTTTTATTTTTTAATGTAAAATTATGTTTAAGGATATCATGCTATTCAGAAGTAACTAAATAGTATGATTGCTGGGTCAGCCACTTACAAATTCAAGGTCTGTATCACTAATGTAATAACACTACCCAATAACAATAATACTACCGGGTGCATTAGACTTTACTAAGCATTACCACATATGTCACATAATGTAACATTCGCAAATTGTAGGAAACCAGCATCATTTATGATCCTCAGTTGACATCTGTTGTTTTCTTACAACCCAGGGCCTACTTCTCTTTCCTATGGTGCTCTGATTTCCTTCTGAGGATTTACCTTTTACCCACTGGACAGACATGGATCCGGACTCAGAAGCCCATTCCCTTCCTAGAAGTTGGCATGTTAGCCAAGTTAGGTCAAACTTTGGGGTCCCTCCTGTGAATCTGAATCTTGAGCAGAGGAACAAAGACAGATAACCCTGTTGCTTCCAACCAGAGAACCCTGAAATACCCTTTTACACATGAAGCATCTGAAATGCAGAAATGTTAAGTGATTTTCCCAGGTTGTTCAATAAGCAAGAGAGTGGTGACCTCATGACTCCTAATCCAGTGTTTTTTGCACTCTGCCACAAAGGTAAAGATGATCATACAACACTTTCTTTATTGAAGTATAATTGAGTTATAATATTATATTATCAATAGTTTTAGGTGTACACCAGTTATTCAGTATTTTTACAGATTATTACTCCATAAAAGTTATTACAAGATAATTGCTATAATTTCCTGTGTTATACAGTATATCCTTGTTGACTATCCATTTTATAGAGTAGTTTGTATCTCTTAATCTCATACCCCTATCTTGCCCCTCCCTCCTTCCCTCTTTCCACTGGTAACCACTAGTTTATTTTCTATATCTGTGAGTCTGTTTCAGTTTTGCTATATACCTTCATTTGTTTTATTTTTTAGATTCTACACATAAGTGATATCATATAGTATTTGTTTTTCTATGTCTGACATTTCACTAAGCATAATATTCTCTAGGTCCATCCACATTGCTGCAAATGGCAGAATTTCCATTGTACATAAACCACATCTTCTTTATCCATTCATCTGTTGATGGACACTTGGGTCACTTATGTATCTTGGCTATTGTAAATAGTGCTACTTATGAACACTTTGATGAGAGTTTTTATCATGAATAAATGTTGACTTTTGTCAAATGCTTTTTCAGCATCTATTGAGATTATCATGTGATTTTTTTATTCTTCCTTTTGTTAACATGATGTATCACATTGATTGATTTGCAAATATTGAACCATTCTTGCAACCCTGGAATAAATCCAACTTGATCATGGGGTATGATCCTTTTTATATATTGTTGCATTCAGTTTGCTGATATTTTGTTGAGGATTTTTGCATCTATATTCATCAGGGATATTGACTTGTAATTTCCTTTTTTTTTTTTGTAGTGTCTTTGTCTGGTTTTGGTATCAGATAATGGACGCCTCTTAGAATGAATTTGAGAGTGTTCCATCCTGTTAAATTTTATAGGTATTAACTCTTTATGTGTTTGGTAGAATTTCCCTGTGAAGCTGTCTAGTCCTGGACTTTTGCTGGTAGTTTTTTTTTTTTTTTATTACAAATTCAATTTCACTTCTAGTGATCAGTCTGTTCAAATTGTCTGTTTCTCCTTGATTCAGACTTGGCTGCTGTATGTTTCTAGAAATTTTTCCATTTCTTCTATGTTGTCCTGTTTGTTGGCACATAACTGTTCATAGTATTCTCTTATGATTGTATCTCTGTGGTGTCAGTTATTTCCCCTCTTTCAATTCTTATTTTGTTTATTTAGGTCCTCTCTCTTTTCTTCTAGGTGAGCCTGGCTAAAGGTTTATCAATTTTATCTTTTAAAAAAATCAGCTCTTGGTTTCATTGATCTTTTCTATTGTTTTTTTAATCCCTGTCTTATTTATTTCCTCTCAGGTCTTTATTATTTCCTTCCTTCTGCTGAATTTAGGATTTGTTTATTCTTCTTTTTCTAATTCCTTTGGGTGGTAGGTTAGGTGGTTTATTTGAGATTTTTCTCATTTCTTGAGGAAGACCTGTATCTCTATGAACCTCCCTCTTAGAATAGCTTTTGCTGCATCCTATAGATTTTTCAAGTGTGTTTCCATTTTCATTTGTCTCAAGGTATTTTCTGATTTCCTCTTTGATTTCTTCATTGACCCATTGGTCAATGAAATGGTCAACTGACCCATTTTTTAGTAGCATGTTGTTTCATCTCCACGTGTTTGTTCTTTTTCCATTTTTCTTTCTGTAATTGATTTCTAGTTTCATACCAGTGTGGTCAGAAAAAATGCTTGATATAATTTCTATCCTCTTAAATTTCTTGAGACTTGTTTTGTGACCTAGCACGTGATTTATCCTGGAGAACGTTCAATATGCATTTGAAAAGAATGTGTATTCTATTGTTTTTGGATTTAATGCTGTAGATATCTATTAATACCATCTGGTCTATTGTGTCATTTAAAACCACGGTTGCCTTATTGATATTCTGTCTGGATGACCTGCTCAGTGATGTAAGTGGGGTGTTAAGGTCCCCTACTCTTATTGTATTATTGTCAATTTCTCCCTTTATGTCTGTTTGTATTTGCTTTATATATTTAGGTGTTCCTGTATTGGGTACATATATGTTAAGAAGTGTGATATCCTCTTTTTGTATTGATCCTTTTGTCATATAATGCCTTTCTTTGTTTTTTGTTATAGTCTTTGTTTTAAAGTCTATTTTGTCTGAAAAGTATACAAATATTGCTACCCCTGCTTTTTTGTCATTTCTGTTTGCATGAAATACCTTTTTCCATCCCCTCACTTTCAGTCTGTGTGTGTCTTTGGTCTGAAATGAATCTCTTCTTCTCCTTCTTCTCCTTCTCCTCCTCCTCCTCTTCCTTCTTCTTCTTCTTCTTTCTTCCTGTGTGGTTTGATGGTTTTCTTTAGTAGTATGCTTATGTTCCTTTCTTTTTATTTTTGTGTATCTATTGTAGGTTTTTGATAAGTGGTAAACATGGGGTTCAGATACTTTGATCTATAACTACATCTACTTGTTTTAAGCTGGTAGTCATTTAAGTTCAAATGCTAAAAGATATACATTTTTTACTCTCCATCCCCACAGTTTGTGTTTTTCATGTCGTATTCTACATCTTCATGTTTATCCCTGTTTATTGTAGTTATAGTTGCTTTTATAATTTTTTGTCTTTCAATCTTTGTACTGGCTTATTTCAGTGGTTGATCCTCAGTTCTTACTGTATATTTGCCTTTCCTAGTGGGATTTTCCCTTTCCTAGAGATTCCTACTTCCTTTCCACTTAGAGAAGACCCTTCAACACTTCTTTTAGGGTAGGTTTACTATTGATTAACTCTTTTAGTTTTTGCTTGTCCAAGAAGCTCTTTATCTCTCTTTCAATTCTAAATGATAATCTTGATGGGTAGAGTATCCTAGGTTGCAGATTTTGCCCTTTCAGCACATTGAATATAACATGCCACTTCCTTTTGGCCTGCAAAGTTTCTGCAGAGAAGTCAGCTGATAGCCTTATGGAGATTCACTTGTATATGACTCTTTGTTCTTCTCTTGCTGCCTTTAGAATTCTCTGTTTATCTTTACCTTTTGCCATTTTAATTATGATATGTCTTGGTGTGGGTCTGTTTGTGTTCATCTTGTTTGGGACTCTCTGTGCTTCCTGTGCTTAGATATCTATTTCCATCTTCAGGTTTGGAGAGTTTTCAGCCATAATTTCCTCAAATACATTTTCGAAACCTTCTCTCTCTTCTCCTTCTAGGACCCCTATAATGCAAAGGTTGGTACACTTAAAGTTATCCCTGAGATATCTTAGACTGTTTTCATTTTTGTAATTTGTTTTCCTTTTTGCTGTTCTGATTGGGTGATTTCCATTATTCTATCTTCCAGATCACTTATGCATTCTTCTGTATCACTTAGTCTGCTATTCATTCCTTCTAGTGTGTTTTTTATTTCAGCTATTGAATTCTTCATTTCTGATTGTGCCTTTTTTTATATTTTCTAGTTCCTTGTTAAAATTTTCACTCTGTACATGTGTTCTTTTCCCTAATTCAGTTAAGATTTTTATTACTAGCGCTTTGAACTCTTTATCTGGTAAATTGTTTATTTCTGTTTCATTATTTATTTTTTCAGAGGTTCTCTCTTGCTCTTTCAAGTGAGAGCAGTTTCTTTTTTCATTTTGCTTAACTTTCTCTGCTTCTATGAATTTAGGTGAAAGAGTTACCTATTGTGGTTTTAAATGGATATTCTTACATGGGAGTGTCCCTATACAGACATTGCCCAATTCCTTTGATGGGAGAGCTAGATTTGAGATGGACACAAGTCACATCTTTCCTCAGGGTGTGCTGGCAGCTATCACCTTGGTAGGGGGTGGGGCTGGAGATGGAGGGGGTCAGAGTGCTCACTCCACTTGGGCTGGGACACACACCTCAGCTGAGGCTGTTGCAGGAAACCCAGTAGCCCCTAGAGCAGTCCTTTCTCTACCCTGCCTCCGGGTCAAGCCAGCTCCTCAGAAGTGGAGTACAGGCTTCCCACAGCCCTCCTGTTAGTCCCAGTGGTCCTTTAACCAGCCAGTGGTTCTCATCTCCCCCAGATAGGACCCCAGGACTGGGACACCCAATCTGTGGCTCTCATCCTTCACTCCCCAGGGTGGATGTCCACTCATATATTCTCCTCTTTCCTCTGAATCCCCTCCCAGGAGCATAGGTCCTGACTGGATTGCTTTTCTTCCCTTCCTACCCAATTACTTTGTATCTTTCTTATAGTCTTGGTTGTACAGGAGTCCTTCTGCCAGTTTCCAGTTAGTTTTCAGTGAGAATTGTTCCACATGTAGATTATTTTTTATGTGTTCATGAGGGGGGGTGAGCTCCATGTCCTCTTGCTCTGCCACCTTGGTCAATCTCCCATACAACACTTCTTTTAAATGGAGTTTCATTTTCCAATGGCTAAATTGCTTTAAAGTTTAAAAATCACTACAGGAATAACTTTAAAGCAAAGGATAATCTAATTTTGGATAGCCATAAGTATCTTCATAGAACTTTTAGAGAAACGCCATCTATTTCCTTCAGTAATACTTCCAGATTTTTATAAGAAAAACCTTATATTGTACCTTGTACTTCAATATTGGGTTATAATACCTACTACTCACTGACTTTTCCAAATACTTCTTTTCTGGATTCAAACGTCATATTAAAAAAAGGAAAAAGATACAGCAAATTAAGTGAATCAAGAACTCTAACAACAATAATGGCTAGCATTTTTTGAGTGCCTACCATGTGTCAGGAAATTTATTGGCCACTTTATATATATTAAATGTTATTAAATCCTCACAACAGCATTGCAGGGTCAGTACCAATATCTCAATTTAAAATGAGTGAACTGAGGCTTAGAGATGTTAATAACTTGCCCAAGTTCATATAACTGAATAATGATAAAACTACAATCTGAAGCTCATATTACTTCCATGAATACCATATATCCTCTTAGAAACACTGAAGTGAGACATTAGGATATAGTCTTATCCCTTCAAAGGCTTAGACAAAGAGAAGGTTGGTAATATCATAGACTCTGTGATAACTAGCACTGCATAAATCATAATCAATGGAAACACTAAATCTATACTCAGAATTTGGAAAATCACACGATATCTATGTTAAATCTGAATACTGTGATAATTGAAAAGGCAACATTTACCCCTATTTGATGTCAGAAAAGGCTTACATTTTGAAAAAGTCTAGAAATCTTGCTTTCAGGTTTACAAGGGAAAAGGGACCTTCACTTTCTCTCCTAGATTTCTTTGCCTTCCTACTACATTTCTCTCCAAAAAGTTTAGCTTATATCAATCAAAATTTCCCTTTTAACAGATATGCATCTCAAACTCAATATCCCACCCTTCACAAGTACTGCATAATCCAATTGTGAAGGCAAAATGATTGTTACGTGGAATATATCTTTAAAACCTTTAGCAGTTAAGAAAAAAGAGACACACCTAGGCTTATTTTTTCCATCTGGATCCAAAACTTTTCATGGGCAAACTATATGGTATTTGTATTGGCAAGAAGAAGTGTGTGATTTCAAAACACCATCTAGTAGTCCTGTAATGTAGGCCACAGCGCTAATGAGGCATGGTGGTGAATATCGTTCTTGTAATAGTATCAATTGTTTCAATATGTAAAAGTCTGTTTAAAGCTATGTATTGAACCTCTACTCATGTCTAGTCATCCTAAAATTGAATCCTACAAGTTACTAACAGACTTAAGCTTACAACCATCTCTGAAAATAGATCAAAAGGCACACCCTGCTCAAGATGGCTCAATAATGTCTTTTTCTGGAAAAAAGTGAGAGCAGTTCTCAAAAAAACACTTTTTTAATTGAATGATTGCATAACCTAATGGTGGGATTGTCCAGACTTGGTGTTTGGTGGGGGAAGATTCAACCTTGCTTGATTACCCTCACTTCATCTGGAGCTCTGTCCCCATGAGGATACTAAAATCAAACAACCAAGAATTGTATCAGTAAAGTGCTTAATGAAGATGTCCTATAGTGGAGTTTAAACAAATGTGATCCCTGGTGGCGCAGTGGTTGAGAGTCTGCCTGCCAATGCAGGGGACACGGGTTCAAGCCCTGGTCTGGGAAGATCCCACATGCCGCGGAGCAACTAGGCCTGTGAGCCACAACTACTGAGCCTGTGCGTCTGGAGCCTGTGCTCTGCAACAAGAGAGGCCGCGATAGTGAGAGGCCCGCGCACAGCGATGAAGAGCGGCCCCCGCTTGCCGCAACTAGAGAAAGCCCTCGCACAGAAATGAAGACCCGACACAGCCAAAAAAATAAATAAATAAATAAATAAATAAAACTTGAAAAAAAAACAAACAAACAAATGTGAATGTGCTTATTTTTCCTATTTGATTCATTGCTATATTCCTCCTAAAGAAAAAGCTTTTCAGAAAGATTAGGTCGTGGCTATTACATGCACATACTATAATTCATATAACACCATTGAAAAGAGCTCAGAAGCCAGACTCCACACTCACAAACTCAAATTTCTTTCATATTTCATCACTTTTTCAGTCTATCCCCAACAAAATGGTTCCCATCACCAACCAGCCTGGCTGCCTAAATAAGATCTGTAGGATCCTATCAGTGATGGTGATGGCGATGGCAAGTGAATGATGAGGCAAACATTTGTCAATTCTGCCTCTTAAGGTTGGGAGTGATCTTGTGTATCCAGAAATCAAGGGTTTCATGCTATTAATATTTATATTGTCTAAAGGAATGCCCCCATATAGTGATTTGTGGCCACAAAACTGCCATAACTACCGCACTCTCAACAGGAGCGTATAACTAAGACATGGAAGAACAGCTGGCCGATTGCACCTGCATTTCTGCATCTGCAACTAACAACTGGTCCAAATGGGAGGCCACACCCATAAGGTAGAGGTGTGGGGAGAAATTGGCCGACCGCTGAGCGTGCTGTAATATAGTAGAACCCCCTCTATGCTGTTAAATGAAAAGCAGAGATTAGACACAGGAAAGCAAAAATGTCCAACTTCCTCTATTAACAACCTCAGGGTTTATACCAGATCTGACAATAAATTATCAAGTAAGATAAGATTCTATTGTATCCAAGGATAAGATACCCTGAGAGTCTCAAAGAAGTTAAAACAAATTTAAATAAAGTCAAAATCCTTCCCTAATCCTAGAGCAACTATTTTTCTTTTTGCCAATGTGGAATATTTCATGCCCTTATCAAAGGCATACCAGAGCATCACACGGTCTAATTCCACTTTTCCGTGTGTGACAACATGGTCACCTTTTGCTGGAGGAGAGGAGGGAAGGAAGTCCATGACGCTCTCTGGAGGCTCCATGGAAGCCTGTTTTTGCTCTTCATCAAAACCTTCCGAAAACAAGGGCTCTTTCCCGTCTCTATCATGAAGGTAGAGCTTCGGTTCTTGAAAGCCTCTTGCTGCCTTCTTTCCCGGCGTTTCTCGCCTCCCATCAGTCACAGGACAGACTGCCACCACAAGCCATCATTAACCTGCCAATTCCGCCTCCAAACAAGGAAGACAAGAGCTCACTAATTTGAAGATCAAAAAGCCACTTGTCCATTATATAATTGGAATGAAAGGCAAAATGTTGCCGTTCTGAAGAGCCCAGTAATTACTAGCTGTTAATTGCTCTCTCGTGGTGGCTCACTTGTAATTAAAAAGAACAGCTCGTTGCAGGCCGATAAGCAATGGTGGAGACCAGCGGTTTAATCAACAAAGCAGAAAAATTTGTTTCTGCCGCGGCCAACAACGGCTTGAGAAATCTTCAGATGTCCAATTGAGATTAAAAACTGTCTATTTAGTGCAGTCAGATTTTATTTTAACCAAGGAAATGACTATTTGAAGTCTTCCAACGTGAGTGTCTCTGCCACATCCCCGCTGGTGCCGTGGGGGCTAATTACGGGCTGGGGTTGTGATCACTCAAGTAAAGAAATGTAGCGACTTTCCTCTTGACTTCATCATTCTTGGGTAATTGGCCTGTCTGAGGTGAGTACTCTTTTTTTTTTCTTTTTAAAGAAAGCGCTTTAAAGTATGGAAGGCCCACAGACTGTGCATTTAATTACTGTTCATATTTCATGCAGTCAAACTGAATTTCATTTAAAAAGAAAATGATTTACCCATCTTAAAAAAGCCTTATATGCTCTGCTCTGCTTTTTTCTTTCAGGGGTTATATATTTACATGCCGCCCAAAAATGTATTTAGGGCATCAAAGTTAATTCTGTAAGCAGCTTCTCTGTCATTTCCTCTTTCATCTAATAGCCACAAATGACAGCTATCCTTAGGAGGGGTGGCTGGATACTCCCCGGAAAAATAATACTACATTTAGTTAAGAAGGTTCCCAGGTTAAGTGGGATTACTTGGTCCCAGTTTGGCTCGCATTTCTCTGACTGTGAACGGCGTGTGTGCCCACCCTCATGCCTCTTTTCTTCTCCTTCTTCCAGGTTGTGGTAGTTGGAAAGCCATTTGTTTTTAAAATTTGCATTTGCTTCCACTTAACTGCTCCTCATATGGGTCTCAAGCTATGTTTAAGTCTAGTCTTTCATCAGGGAGGAAACAACTGCTGTCTTCACTAATCATAAGAAACGCATCTCTTTGTTGTCTGGATTATATTAAAAATGCACCTCAATCACAATGCCAGTGATACAAACTCTTGGTCAAATATCTACCATAGGAATTGCGTAAGCGTTGGCACTAATCATCCTGTACAAAATGGTTTATCACTCCAGCTCAAATGGCGCTTCTGAAAAGATCTGTCCCCTTGCCAGCCACTAAAGCAAACTTCTCTTTCTCCTACACTAATGATAGTCTTAAGATATAGCCTACAAGTAAATGAGTAAGTTAATTCAGGGTAATGAAAAATTAACCTACTGTTAGCTTAATTTGATAGTCCCTATCTTCTCTTTGAAAACACTGCTGACATCAGGCTAAAGGAGACTGGTACCCCCTACTTGCCTCCATGCCAATCTACTTAAAGTCATACAGGCCTCCATCCTACTAGGGAACTCATCAGTTGAGTCCTAAGCTAACTTTCCTGCATTAAGATGTCTGCTTTCAGGAAGAAGAAGGAAGAAAGAAAAAGAGAAGCTTTACTGGGTTTTCTTTTACCCTTCTTTTCATTTATATCTGAGAACCAATGGCCTACCATTATGGAAAGGGTAGAGTCCAATCTTAGTTTAAATCCCAACTTTATTGTTCCTTAATGAGTAACCATGAGAAAGTTATTTGGCCTCTTAAATCTCAATTGAATCCATGGAGAAAATAACTCTTTTAAGGGACTGTTGCCAAAAATAAATGAAAGAATATTTTGAACATAATAGGTGTTTGGTAAATGATAGCTGTTCCTAAGGAATGTTGGATACTAGTAATACGATATGCCTGCTAATTCAAGAAGGGTCCCTCCCCATGGAATCCTCTGTATACTTTCAAATATGGCAGGAGGACCTGGAAAAGAGAACCCCCGAAGTGTTTTGTTGAGTATTCCCCATTTTCTCCCACTCCTACACTTCATCACTGTGTACATGCCATTAATTACTTCAACTACAGTAAAATCTGGCATGAGGGGAGGGTAGGACACAGTGAATCAATGAATGACCCAAAGAGGAATTTGATAGTAGATTCACTTTAATAAAAAGGTGGGAGGGCAAAAAAGAAGACAGAATTATTTTCTGAAGTTTAAGTTTCTGAAAAATTTCCTCAGGATGTTAATGAGCATAAAGAAGAGCGCACAAACACACACACACCCACACACCCACACACACACACACACACACACACGCACACAGATTTCTCCTGACAACCCTTACCACACCTATCCATCCTATAAATAAGTTTAGTGCCTTATATACAATAAACCTGAGAGGAAACCATTCATATGAGCAGCCCCATCTTCTAATTTAAGAAAGCCGTGCAACTGGAAAAATAATGAAATCAAATTATTTTTTCCTAAAATATATATTCAAAAGTTGTTGCCTCTTTGATGTAACATTCCTTTCTGGCCTTTATCCTACTAGGACCTATTGTGTGGTCTTTTATTTCTCATTGATAATTAGGAAGCTTTTAAAACTATTACTAAGCCAAGGAAAAATTCAATGCCTTAGGTGAAGAATCTTAGTCTTATTTTTAGTTACAAACTAAACTTGGACCTATAGTGATCCTTCCTGTATACAACCATGGAAACATCAAGTGACAGAGTTGAAAGAGATTTAGAAGAGTCTTTTGCAAATATAGGCCTTTAAAAGTTACAAAATAAGTACAAATAGTCACTAAGTTCTACACTTAGATAAACCTCAAAGAGAACAGCTACTAATATGCCTCAGGGCTTCATCTTCCCCCAAAGGCTGAGTAGCAAAGGGTCACGGATATAAGAATAGAATTTGGTATTAGAAAGTGAATGATCCGCTTGTCAGGAGCAGGCTCTACTACCAGCCCTGCCTTGACCCTGGATGGATCCTCTCACCTCCCTGATGTGATAATTGAAGCAGAGAAACCCTGAAGGCCCATCCAGCTTAAAGAGTCTATTTTTCTGTAACTACTTTTTTTAAAAATCTTGTGGTAAAATATACATAAAATTTACCATTTTAAGCATTCTTGTGTGTACAATTTAATTGTAAACATTTTAAGTGTACATTGTGAAATGTACAAGTGTACATTTTAAAGTGTACAATTAGGTACATTTACATGTGCAACCATTACCGCCATTCATCTCCAGAACTTTTTCATCATTCCAAACTGAAACTCTGTACCCATTAAACAATAACTTATCATTTTCTTCTCCCCACAGCTCCTGGTAACCACTATTCTCCTTTCTGTCTTGATGCATTTGCCTATTCTAGGTACCCCATATAAGTGGAATCATACTTTATTTGTCCTTTGATGTCTGGCTTATTTCACTTAGCGTATTGTTTCAAGGTACACCCATGCTGTAGCATGTGTCAAAATTTCATTCCTTTTTAAGGTTGAATAATATTCCACTGTATAGATAGACCACATTTTGTGTATCCATTCATCTGCTGATGGGCATTTAAGTTGTTTCTACCTTTTTAGCTATTGCTAATAATGCTACTATGAACACTGGTGTACAAGTATCTGTTTGAGTCCCTATGTTCAATGGCAACTTTTGAGATCCAGGAAGAGTCCAAGCAGACTTAAAAGGCTATTGACAGTAGCCTGTCGGCATCGGGCTCATGTGCCCTGGTGAGAAAGTCAAGAAGATGGATGCGACATCTCTTGACTCACTTTGTACCATACCAACTACCAGAAGCTGCTCAACAAAGGTCTTCTAATAACAGAAAGCAGACTCAGCCTCTTTGGATCAATTACATGTTAAGCCTAAATCCTCTTATAGGGTGTGGGCAACCTCCTGCCCACGCATCGTGCTGGTTAAGGGCAAAAGCCAGACAATATGTTTACGCACTGGCTTTTCTGAACACTCATCTTCCTGTGTCTACTCACGACGCCCAGACCAGCAGGCCCGGGATGACTGTAGCCAATTCTGATCACACTGAACTCCTGCGTTCACTTCATGATTGGGATGTGGAGGGGGCACTTTGTTTTCCTACTTCCTGTTTCTATTTTTCAGGCAGCACCTGTCACCAGCAGTCTTGACTTTGACAGTTTTCTTTTGAGTCTCTTTGCTTTTTTTCTCATACTTGTTCTAAGGTTTATCAGAGGAAACACTTGCCCTCCCAAGGATGGCCTCCACGCTGTGACAGATTAATCCAAGTGGACTGAACTTCCTTCAGACAGAGGACACTAATTATTATGAAGGCACTTAGAACACAATGCAAGCTGACATCTGACAGACCATTCCCTGCCAGCTCTGCATTGTCTTAATGTCAGACCCTGTCAGTTCCCAGCCTTAATTACATCCTGTTTACAAACATTAGGCCTGACTTCAGATGAAGCCTTAACAAAGGTTGACAAAGGTCAGGGTCACATCGCAAGGATGTTATCTGTCTGTACTCTCCTCCCGATAAACCAGAGGTAGAGGGCTGATTCGGGAGATAGCTTTCAGAGCAGAAAAATGCACTGTGGTCACTGGAATATCTAATCTCTGCGGACACATTTTCATCCAATCTGCTAAGCACTGTGGCAGGGAGAGGGGGTGAAATTTAGAGGGCCAACTTGGTGCTGCTTGTTATCTGAAATCCCCTGAGGGCAGACGTGGCAAAGGTGTTGGGAAAAACCTTCAGCAGGAAGGCGGTAGTCACCCTTTGCTACCGATTCAAGAAAAACAAATTCAAGCTTTAAAAAATGAACCCCAGTTAAAACAGAGACCTGTGTCGAAGATAACAAGCAAATCTTAACTAGTATACGTGACCTGATTTTTTTTCAATCATTATTTTTGAAATGTTTTTATGTTAGGATCAAGTAGCAGATTTTTTCTTAAGCAAAGTACTCTTTAGATTCATTTTATATGCTAGATTTGTAGGTATCACATGAGACTTTCATTCAAAGCAATCAGACTTGATTATCTTTGAATGTTAATAGGTTACAACAGTAATTAATAGTATAACCTATTTTTGTTTGGTTGTTTGTTTTTTTAGGTTTTGGCCTTAGTGGTCATCTGCCAATCTCTGTATTTTACAAATAGGAAGAGAGAGGGTTGAATTATGTAACATAACTAGATCTTACAGCACACTGGTGGCGAGGCCAAGCCGGAACCAAAATCTCTCACACATAGTCTGGGGTTCCTTGGAAGTAAACACTTTATTTTTAGAATTCTTATGGAGCCTGGCACCTAGTTACTAGACATCTGTTTAACAACTTATTCATTCTGCCCCTTCAGCCTTCTTTCCTAACTATCTAAAGAACTTACAATCCTTTTCATCTTATAAGTTCCAACACATAAGTTGTTTCAAATGTTCTTCTCTTTAAGATGTACTTCTTTAAGTCTTGAAATTCCCATCGTGCCCACAAAAGCACTCAGTAGATCATTTACATAACTGCTTGGGCACCACTTGCTTCTTCCACATTATCAAGACTTCTGCTGTGCTACCTCCAGATCATTTTCTTATTGAGTCCAGTGAGTGGCAATCTGTTCAACAGGCTTGCTTCCTAAATGTACACCTTGTAGAAGTGAGTTTAGGTGTATCTCTAACAACTGTGTCATAATCGGTTTTTTAGGTCAACAGCGTTTCATAGAAATGGCCTCCTTTGGTGTCTAGTTCCTCCTTCATCAGCTACACTGCCCTGCCGCACCACACACCCAGGGCACAGAGACTCACTTTCAGACCTACTGCTTAGCCCCTCTCCCAAGAAGCTCATCTGGCCCTAGAGTTCTTGCCACCAGTAGGTAACTCTGAATTTTTTTAGGCTTGGTCCTGACTCTTCACCTCTTTTCTTCCTCATCTCTGTGAGAGGCCTTCTGTTCAAACACAGTAAGTCTAGGAACAAATCATTTCCAGGGTCCCTCTCCCAATCCTCCCATCTTGAAAGAAGAAACATCATTCTCATGATCCCTAATTTTTAACCTTTGAGAGTCCTTTCTCGGCCCTATCTACTTCCCTGTAGTGAAGAACCAAGCAATAGTTCATTGCTTTGTCCAATGTGCCTGCCACAGTACCTCAAACATAGTAGGCACTTAGTAATGCATGGATAAATGAGCAAAGAAATGAAAGGATCAATGTAGAAATGGACAAACTTGATGAAATCACTGAGTCTTTGATAATTTTTTCCTCACAGTATCCCAGCTCTTCTTTTCCACTTCCTCCTTCACAACCATCTCCATTTTCCAGGCTTCCTTCACCAGGGATCTGAATGACTACAAACCATTGTTGGTTCATCTGTTTCTCCACCGAACCCCTCCCAACTATGGCTGGGCACAGAGAGTAATGCTGTACAAAAACTGGTGCTTCACTCTTACCTAAAACACAGACCCCTCGCAACAATCCCGTTGAATATTCTAATTTGTTATATAAAAATGTCAAGTAGCTCTAGGCCCAGGTCCAACTCCTGCCAAGTGTGACTTATTCCGTCCCCCCAGGATGACAATGAAATGCTGTTTAACTATCCTTTGACTACACTTCTCTGAACAGGTGTGTTCCCCATAACATTCTGTGGTCTAGACCAGATTTCCCAGCTTATGGGGGATTATGTCATTTGGGACTGAATCCAAGACTTGGCTTAAATAAAGATGTATTACTGCCTTGCTGCTCATGCATTGACCATATTCACAGAGTGAAGGCAGATGAATCTCCCCGTCAAGTGTAATACGGAACTCTCTGACAACAAACTTGACTTACGGTAGTAAAATTGAGATTACAGTGAAGTTGAACTAACATCCCTAGGTGTTATACTACTTTAACTTGCTTCATTCACTGTGATGAGCTACATAGTTCAGAAGGCGGTAGTTACTGCAGGCTGAAAAGTTGTGTCCTAAGATATTTCCACCATAGCGCTGTAAAGTTTGTGTTTGTTATGTCTGCCAGCTAGTGGCTGGAATGTCTAGTAGGAATTTCTCTCAATTAGCAAAGGGAATAAATGTGGGTTGGGGGCGGTGGGGAAGGAGGAGGGCCAAGGGAAAAATGAATGAAAGGATGCATTCTTTCCTGTAAAACCTTGAGGAAGTGTGATAAAGCTGGCCTTTTTGCATGCATTACATATACATTTTAGTGCTAAGTACAGTTTAAAGATGGACAATAATCATCTGTTATCCGGGTAACACTGACACATTAATGGTTCTATTTGTAAGTCTTAAGACAAGATCAATAATTGAGAGCTTTAAAGACATCAGGCACACCTGCAACTTCTTCCCACCACTGAAAAATAACTGCTTGCTCTTTTTTCAGACGGTTGTTTTACTTTCATTGCATTTGTAACGTCAGTCATATGCACGACTCACTCTCCCATCAGAATTGGGTTACAGCCAGTGGCTAGCGCCTCTGGAAATACAGACCTAATATTTCGCAATAGCTCTACGAGGGTGTGCAACCGCATGCTTTACTAACCCAAACAAGAAAATCTAATTTTAGAGGGAAAGGAGTTGAGAGGGTCAGAAGAAAACCATGTCACTAATCTAGTACATACCTTTATATTGGGGTGTATGCAAAAGTTCAGCGCTGAAGTGAACTCCCAAATTCCTAGTATGCTCACAATAAGCTGTTTAATTCAAGTGCAAGGAATCTTACCACAGGATTTCATAAGATGCAACTTTTCCAAACAGGAAAAGAGACACTGACACAACCAAAAATTCTACAGCTCTTAAGCAGAGAGTCGAAGAAAAGATATCACTTTACAAAATAAGTCAGTTTGCCAGGCTGATTCTGCCTTCTTTAGTGGTGGATGGTGAGGGGTGGAGTGACTAAGAGGGTTGGCGTGCAAGGAGACTGGAGCATATGAACGCAGAGGCTTTGAGGGTGCAAAATTAAACAGGACTTCGCAGGGCCCACTAAAAAAAGAAGCAGGGTGGCTGGAGAAGTAATTGTGCCCAAACTGACCCTAAAGCCTTGAATATCAAATCTTTCCTTTCATTCAGGTCTTTGGATCCAAAGCGAAATAATTTTTAATTTAAAACAATGCTAGATTTGACGGTCAAACTGTACTGTGCACCAGATAGGTCCAGGTGCTTTGCTCACTCTCCTCTCCTCAGCACCTTGAGTGATACCCAACACACAGCAGACACCCAGTGATGTACATGGGATGGGCGAATCAGTGAGAGACTGAGATGGGGGCTTGGACGTCGTCTTGGTGCCTCCGATGCATCATACTTTAAAGCAATCCCTTTAAAGTACCTTAGAGCCAGTATATTTTTAAATCAACGGTTCCATAGGATACGATTCAACTCCAGAAATAAATAGAAATAAGGGATATCATTTTCTGCCTCTCTGCTGAGCAATCAAAAACATTTTTTAGTCCCAATAGACACAGTGATGGACAATTCTGCCTTAAAAAAAGAATAGAGTTGTCCAAGCAGCATCACCCACATCTCAAAACTGGGAGGGCAGTTGCCTCCTAAGAATGACGGGAGGGAGGCTCCAAGTAAAGCTTCTGGCCCAAAGATCCAACCTCCCCTTTTACTGCACCACAGCGGCAGCTCTCCTGTGGGAGGGTGGAGAGTATGGGAGGACAAAGAAGGAGGGATCTGCTAGGGGATGGTGCCATAGGCCAGACCCCAAGGCACAATATTATTTTATGCTCCTGTAACAATCCCAACTCATTCACTCCGTTATATCTACCCAAGTTTCTGAGCAGCTGGGAGCTGGCCAACTCCCATAGGGCGGGCAGCCTAGGCAAATAACAACCGTCATTGATTGATACAAAGTAAATATTCAGTACAACCATATAAAGTAAATATTATTACCACCATTTTACAGAAGAAAAGTGTAAGGCGAATCTATTTAGCAGGTGATGAAGTTTGGATAGGAACCTCGGTTTGTCTGACTCTAAAACATGAGATTTTTTTCCAACACATCATTTTGCCTCCTGGATCCAATCCCCATGTAAGCTCATACTCCCAATGAGAATGTGATTATATAAAGAGGCACTCTCTTCCATATTCAAACTAGGCATCATTTTTAGATAAAATCCTTTATACATATGGGTCTAATAATTTAAGCCCAAATTTGAAAAACCTGAAATATCACAAAGTAACAAACATCATAGAAGTCTCTCATTCCACCATATACTACAGAAGGAACCCTCTTTGTAAGAATATCTTGCAAGCTTAACTGGCACTTGTGAAAATAAATATATTAGCATTACGTAGCACTTTTCCACTGAAAGAGTTCAAAGCATTTTTCGAATACCAATTTGGTATTTGCTTGAGAAAATAAAAGCTGAAATATTATAGACAAACTCTAGGTGGCATCCCTTAAATAAAATTTATCTTTCTTCTTCCCAAAAAAAGGTAGGCATCTCAAAACACGTATTGACACTAAAACTATTAAAATAGAATTCCAAAATTCATGAAGTACAAAAAAATACCCTAGTATGGCTACTACCATTTGAGAACTGAATTTAGTGTTCAGCTTCTTGAAAAACAAGGTGAAGAGAAAAAAAATCGTTTATATGTAATTCTCATTGTCCAATAAAAGAGCTTTCTGTGGATTGTTGTTTAAGAAACTCTGAATAAGACATTGGATATCTTCTACCGCTACTTTACAAAAAATACACAGATACTCTTCATGCGACATTACTTAAATTGACCCTCAAGAGAAGCTAAAGGAGAGTCATTTTTAAGAAAAGTAATTTGTTTCAGATGCAACTCTATTTTCCTTCTCCATAGATCATATCCAATTTTTACACCAATGAAGAGTACACTTGATTCCTTCCCCCTCTTTTTCAAGATCTGTTAGTTGTCTGTAGATTTTTAGCAATAAAAATCCATCTTTTATTTTTTTTAAGGTAACACCTATGGACCATTTCATGTTTAACCTAGCCCTGTGCTAAGCATGCATTCTTTGACTCAGCGACTCTGGGCTATTAAAGAGCCCACCCTCAGTGTCAGAACCACAAGTGGCAAGCCCGGGAGTCCAGCCTGGGTTAATCTGATTCCAGAATCGAGCTCTTAATCATCATACTACAAATCCTATTCTGTTTACCATAAGGGTATGTGACATTTTGATCTGTATTTCCAAAGTCAGGTAGATAAGAACATCTTCCTGGGGAAATAATATTT
Organism: Eubalaena glacialis; assembly: GCF_028564815.1. Taxonomy (NCBI): domain Eukaryota; kingdom Metazoa; phylum Chordata; class Mammalia; order Artiodactyla; family Balaenidae; genus Eubalaena; species Eubalaena glacialis. The sequence goes on along the minus strand of NC_083721.1, from coordinate 98,037,404 downwards.
TCCTTAGGTCAATTCTTTAAGGGCAGGCTCACAGAGGAAATCTGGACACTAGTTGCTTTTGATCAAGTGAAGAACTTGAAACCATAACCCAAATGTATTTTTAAACCTCAGCAACAACAGATAATAAATACTGCAATATGCGGGGAAATGAACAGAGTCTATATGGAAGCATATAGGAAGTTATATGCTTCATAGAATAGGTAATAGGAACTTTCTCTTCAGGTCACCAATCAACTCAAAGTCAGTTAAAAGTATCGAATTGTCATCATGGATAATGTTCTAGATGAAATAAGTTAGTGGTCAAAGCAAACACCTAAAACACCATGGACCACACTACAAAAACCCAGAAGCAATTATCACTCATCATTGCCCTGGCAGGAAGCTCTGGGGGGACCAAGGACTGAATGAGTAAAGGGACCACTATCACCTCTTAAATCTTGAGCCGACTGCTTCCAGATGAGCCATTTGGCATAGTGAGGAAATGGAGTTCTGAAATCTTGCCCAGATGTTGCATTTCAGCTAGAAATTATCAATAGTTGGGTTCATGATCCTTTATTTTCATGTATAAGACAATAGATTTTTCCAAACATGGTAATTTTGCTACCACTTTTAAGCAGATTGTGTCTTTGAATTTTTTGAAGACTTACCCAATATGTGCTGAAGCATGTAGACATTTGAAATTATGAGAGGGGAGAAGAAAGATATTGGTAGCTTGTCCAAGGACAGTTATCCAGGAGAGGGAATGTCCTTTAGGGCTTATACAAATAGACCCTTTCTCTCTCTTCAAATCATCCTAAAACACTCTCTGAACACCAAAGTTTTTCAATACTCTATTAAACGAGAACTCTAGAGTTACTGCTATTTTCAAAACATTACAGTAGAAGAATCCCTAAATCACAGTTGATGGCAGCTGTTTCTCATAACGACATGTCTAAAATAACGAGAGCCCAATGTGAACCCGAAGATTTCCATCCATGGATTCAGTTAGGCTCTGTGCTAGGTACTAGGGATTCAACAAGAAAAAAACACGGAAATAGCCCTTGCCCTCAAGGAGTTTACAGTCCAACAGAGAAGTAAGACACTGAATATCAAATCATGAATAACCTTCCAATTAAAAATAAAACAGCTGACAAATATAGTCCTGGTGCCCTCCAGTTTAGTTTAAAGGAGCCTAGATTCCTAAAAGGTGGGTGAGTGAGGGGGGGGAAGCAAGAAGATGTCAGTTATCCGAAAGCATTCCTGACAGAATGTTTTATAAAGTAAAGTTTAGAAACATTTTTCCTGGGATTCTGTACCAAACCTCCAATTCTGGCAACTGGACTCATTGTTGATTCTGGTTACCAAATTGAAATGGCAACCAGCCCCCATAAGTTAAAAGCCCTGGATATACAGATACATATGTACTATATATTTTACTCTCTCCTCATTTTTTTTCTTTGCCAACTTCACATTTTATAGACATCCTCACAGTGACTCCAGGAATGGCTCCATCTTAAACTTGACAGCCAGAGTGACAAAGTCTTGACTTTTTTTCTGTTTCCTTTCTACAACTAATTTTTTAAATTAAATAAATAATAACATTTCTCTCGGTGTAGCATCAAGGCACATCCTAAAAAGAAAATTTGAAAAATGTTTGTCTACTTTTAAAAACAACTGCTATGATCTAGCCTGAACCTTAAAATCATAGAATCATATTATGTTGGACTTTGAATAAATCTTAGAATATGACCCATCCAGCCTTTCATTTTACAAATGAGGGAAATGATAATGTCTACTGAGTTATGAGGGCCTCAATCATTTAACTCTTGAGGCATTGAATGTGGTATATATCAAAGCCACATGAACTTTGACATCATTATGCTTCCTGTAGCAAACTTTTTCAAAGATATTTGCTAAATATGTACAATGCAAAGATGAGTAAGATCAGAGTTGCTGATCTTAAGAAGCTCTGTTTCTTGGCTTAAGGATCCAAAGGGTCACCTGCAGGTTAGGGCACCACCCATAACATGTCAGGCGGGACCCTAGATTGCCCTCTGGGGTGTATGTGAACTTCATAAGAATTTTACAACTATGTTGAACCCATTATGATATTAAGATAGACTGAGCACCCATCTACTGAGTTTTGGGGCCAAAACTACTGCTCCAAAGTACAGTGGTCAATGTGTGTTAAATTAACCCAGAAAAGTAAATCAGATCTTTCTGGGATCTCCAGGCATCTTAGCCCTGGACATTCAGAGAGTACATGTGACCATACAAATGCGAATGTAGGAGAAAAAAGTATGGTATCAGGATAAAGTATAGATGTGGTTAGTATAAACCATTGTGGCAGAAGAAATATAAAAAGAAAGTGTAGGTTATGTAATCAGTCTTCTTCTGATGTGTGTGATAATTGCCTAGCATTTGGCCAGATTTTATAAGTAGTCCTCTGAAAGAGTGCATATTTTTAGTAATTAAAGTACACAAATGACCCCACACCTTTACACACTTGTAAAGACGCAGCATTTCGTGCCAGATCCAGCACTTGAAGATTTAAAAGGAGAAAACCCTGATTAACTGTATTCGCAAGACTTTCCTAACATAACAGATGTCAGGAGACAAGTATGACATCATATTATAGATAATTTTTTAATGGTCATCACTTTGAAAAATTGAAATTGAGATCAACCTAACTGAGCTCTTTTATCTTTTTTTATGAAAAATTAACAAACAAAATTTGATGATGAATGTACTAAGTGGAAAGGCATCCAAAACCAATTTGCCCTTCCAGACAGGCCCAGACTACACAATCACCTGGGCGCTGGGTCCTGGGAACTGCTTTTGCCCTCTAAAGAGAGGCCTCGTCCTTCTCCAGATTTTACAACCTGGTTCTGCTGGCTAGGGGAAAAAATAATCCTTAAGAAGGATTGGTGCATTGCAATGGCATTCCAGAGGAAATTCACCGTCAAAACTCACCATTGTAGGTTTTTGTTTGTTTGTTTGTTTGTTTTTTGTGGAAGGGAGATGATCTCCCTCTAGAAAGAAGGGAGAACCAGGCTTAATTTGCCCTTTTGCAAGTCAGAAACTAAGTTCTGTATTGCAAATTTGTGGAATGGAAGACCAGACACTTGCAGATGCCACATTGGGCTAAGTACTTAGGCATTAACTTGGAAGTATGAAGGGCCCTTGTATACCCACTTCCTAGCATCTTTAGTTTGCTATCTATACAGGGTAAGAAAATATTCCAACTAGAATCCTTAAGAAGGGTTGTCAGATTAGCAAATAAAAATTTAGGGCCCCCAGTTAAATTTGAATCTGAAATAAACAACAAATATAATTTGAGTACAAGTATGTCCCAGATACCGCATGAAGATATACATATGATAAATATATATAGATATAGATATATACCCAGTTTCTCTGAAATTCAAATTTAACTGGGTATCCTGTATTTTATTTGGCAATCGTATCCCTAAAGCTATCAATGAAGAATTTCTCTCGGAGCTAAATTTTAGCCCAGGTGGAAGGGGATATGGGGAAAGTGAATTCTGAGCTTTTTAATGTGTCCAGGGTCCTGCAGATTGCACTGTGCTTACTTTACAACTTCTCTGTGAGGTAGGACCAAAGTCCTTAATCCCTACTTTATGAGTGTAGACTCTGAGTTAAAGAATTGCACAAGGTTACAAAGCAAAGTAGAAGAGCTGGGATTCAAATTAAGATCCTCTGGCGTTTTGTAGGGGGCTCTGTCAATCACTACACTAAACAAACATCAGAGGAGGAAGAATTTAAGAAACTGGTTGGAAAGCATTGCTTTAGCAAGCAAAAATACCTGGCGCAAGCATGGACACTCTTTTCTGTTTTCACGCCTAAGTAAGCAATCATCTGTCTGTGTTCTTTACAAGCTGAGAGTGGCCATTAAGAAATGAAAGCGAGTTTAGATTTCACTGGCATGTTTGGATTTGACGACATTTTGCATTTCAAGAAACCAAGGTCAGCTCAACCTCTTTAGCACTGAGACCCAGATACCACCATGATTTAAGCAAACAACTACCCTGGTGAGTTTAAGAGTAAGTGATGGAATAACTGTTCACTGCCTCCCATGCTTTAATTTGCCAAGACTATCTTTACTTCTAAATCTATTAAGGAGAGCTCTATTTCACTCTGCAAAATACTAGCAAATTCTGAAATGAGGTAGAATTTATCCTTGTGAATACACTTAGGGAATAAAAACAGTAACATCAGTAAAAGGTAACCTTCTCAACGTTAGCTGCCTTGAAGCATGCACCTTATTTTCTAACTCCAAGCAAAGCTATGGTCAGAAGAACTTTTATGTCAGAAAACTATAGAAAACTGAACCTCATGCTTCTTGTTAAAAAAAAAAAAAAGACATAGTGTGGGATTAACCTACCACTGCTAAGACATTCCAAATTCAAATCTTTCTCTATTCTACCACAAAATAAAATGCTCAGCTATATTTACCACGTCAAAAGAAATTAGTTGAGTTTCCAATATCACAGAAGCAAACTAATAGTTCTCAAGTGGATATTCATGTTTAGAAGCCATGCAAGGAGTAACAATTGCCTATGACAACTGTCTGTGAAGAATATTGTCAGAAATTCCTAACTGCCCCAGAGGTGTGGCAAGAAAGTCCAGAGATTATTATTGGGTAATGACATTGGAAATAAAAATGTATATAGTATTACAGTATTGAGCTATTAGAGCAGGGAATCAATTCAAGGAGACAAGCAAAATTTATATACTTTATTGATTTTAAATTTTACATGCTCTGCTATATGAGTAAATCTTTTGTAGTAATTCTAAAGCTTTGAAACATTGTAAATAACAGGGACTGTGGAGAGTTCAGGGCAACCATTTTTTCATACCAAAAGTATATAGCCTTTAATGCATATTAGAAGAAATTGGGGTAATAAAATACCTTAAAGCTAACTTAAGTCAGGGCTGGTGTGGGTTTTTTTTTTTTGGTCTCCAAAGAACAAGCATGTATCAGGTAGTGAAGTAATGCCAGGTAGCATTGTACTTAAGGAAAAGCATAATTAAATTGATCCTATTGTATTACACAAATCCAACATATCCTGTGTAAACTCAGAAACAGGTGGCTCTTTGTAGAAAAGTGGCTGGCTATTAACCAATGGAAGTAAAGTTTTCTCACACAAAAACAAATACACAGGAGGAAAACACTGAAACAATGGCTGACTCAGGATCCCATAATCAAGAAGCAGATTGAATTTGTAGAGACGTGGATGGATCTAGAGACTGTCATACAGAGTGAAGTCAGAAAGAGAAAAACAAATATCGTATATTAACGCATGTATGTGGAACCTAGAAAAATGGTACAGATGAACCAGGTTGCAGGGCAGAAGTTGAGACACAGATGTAGAGAACAAACGTATGGACACCAAGGGGGGAAAACTGCGGTGGGGTGGGGATGGTGGTGTGCTGAATTGGGCGATTGGGATTGACATGTATACAGTGATGTGTATAAAATTGATGACTGATTTAAAAAAAAAAAAAAAAAAAAAGAAGCAGATTGAATTTGAAATCACCCCTGCCTGTTCAATGTACCTGAATCCAAAAGCCTCAATGCTGGGCACTGGGGGAGCCTGTTTCTAAACAGGAATTTGAGTAAGCCAGCCAGGTTCCTAGAGCCTGCCACCTTGACCAAAATCCACTGCAGGCTGGGTAGCTTGTAAGTTTCCATCATACATGCAATATAGAAGATGACAGACATGAAGGGGTTGGGAGGAGCTTTATATTTTCACTGCAGTGAGTCTGACTGACGCTTAAGAAAATGTTTTGACACATTTAAGTGTGAGCAACAAATCTGTCCACTGATTCATAAGCCACATGTTTACTTAAAGAAGCCTGGCCCAATAAATAGGGATCAAAATCCCAAGTGCTTAAGTCCATAAAATTCCCGGAGGTGAACTAGCCCCAACAGAATATATTTGACCTTCTTAAAATGAGTACAGCTTTTCAAAAATAGATAACTTGCTCTCTTTTTTTGCATCTGTACACTATTCTTTTTTTAATTCTGAGAAGCTACCTATCTGCCTTTCCAATATTTAAACTTCTATGAGTATAAAAGTGAGAGCAGTACTCAAGTAATTAAAGCCCAGTGACTTTTTGCAGTTTTGACTTCTATTTATGTAGATCATATCCAGTATACTTGTTTGGAAGCTCTATTAACTACAAAGTTGGATTTTTTTTTTTCTCGTTGTGGCACTCCTCTCACACATACAAAGCCGTTTGTCATAATGATTCCACACATTTACAAGAACCTAAAGGAAATGATGGCAATCCTCAAACACATCAGATTCAGATGAAAGAAAATAGTCTCTATGATCATCAAAAAGGGACAAGAATTTTATATTCTTCAAGTTTCTAATGTGAGCTATTGAGAATGGAAATCAAAATCACTGTAACTATTAACGCTTAAATATTGGGCAGTGAATCATTACAGTGTCTTAAAACCGGAAACCTCAAAACTGGGTATTTCTAACCAACCCACTGGCATAGGCAACCTTTGTGTGATGGAAGGAGGAAGGGGGAGTCCCTATGGGGGTGGTAAGTGGGTGGGAATGTAGGAGAGGAAAGGAAAGGAAAGAAATCTAACTCAAGGACCTTGAAAACTTAATTTGGAAACTTTGTTAGTGACTTTGGACTTCATTAAACTCCATGTATCACTCTAGCAGCATGATCTCAACAGTTTGAAAGGTATTTGTCATCAGTGAAAGAAAAACATTATTTTTAAAAGAGTAAAAAGATTGATGCATCACTGTGGACTACTTACTCCCCACGCAGTTCAGTCCTTAGTATCAATCTCAACGTGATGGCTTTTGCATATGGCGCATAATTAAACATTTTCTTTTCAGGGCTTTATAGAATCCCCATATGTTTTTAATGGCATCATCTGAATGTTTTTCTTAATAATTCTGGCAGCCTGCTCCTGAATCTTCAAGTTTGTTTTTTGTTCCTAATATCTTTTCTACAGAGGCTGCATTGTGCCAGAGATTGAATCAAAGTCTGAGAGCCCCATGGTCAAGGAAGACACACACACAGAGACTCACACACTCTTCCACTGCTTTCTCCTCACTCTTCACTTGCAATCTGTATTACTCTTGGCACTGGGAAAAGATGGGTGAGAAAGAGAAGGCAAGGAAAGAACACAGGGCTCTGAGTCACAACCTCACTCTACCATGTGGCCCCTTTCTCTTCTGTAGTAAGACTGTGCTAACTCACGTCATATGTCTGTCTGTCTCTCTATGAATATTTGGTGAGTGCATTTAGGTGTGTGCATGCATGCACACGGGGTGGGATGACTTTGGCAGCTGCAACATATGGTCTGTTTGACATTCTGAGGCTGGACAAACCATAATTTGCTGACTCAATACCTCATGGGAACAGACTTTCTTCTTTTGAGCAGTGGTCCATTTTCTGAACCAAACCCCTTCAGACACAACCCATAAAGCTGAAATAATGAAATGTTCATCATTTGGCTTAGTCAGCCACATTTTGAGCTGTAAATCAGAATCACTTCCATTTCAGGTGGTATAAATGAGACCCAGTGATCAAGCCTACATACAGAAGGGGACATCAGGATACAATAATAATCTGAGATTCTAGTATCCATGTCTACTCAGGACTAGTGCCCATAGTCTCAAACAGAGAATGTAAGAGTCTCTGCTTGAAGAATAAGTAAATCCAAAAGAAAAATGTACCCATTGCTGTTCAAATGTAGCTTTGCATTTGCTTTATCCCAACATAAATTTAAATTCTGAAACTGACAAAGACAATAAATAACTCACTTTCGAATCATAGGTCTCCTTTAGATTGAGTGTTTGAACTCAGATCCAAGTTTCAAAATATAATATTTTTTTAAACGTGTTCTCACACTCTTTCCATATTTGTCATCTTGAAATCAGATGATGTGAATGAACAAAATAGAAACAGTAACCAAAACGGATTCCTTATGCTATTTTCCCCATTGAACTTCTTTTATTTACAGATGGCCAAGTGTCTATGAGGGCATTTGAAACTCTCCTATTATTAAGAGCTGAGCTTTACCAAAAATTTCAAAGAACTGGTATATATTTCAGAATTCTGCAGATGATGTGCCTTAAATAGAAACAACCACTCTGGAAAATCTTAAAACATATGCAGGCAAACAAGGACAGAAACAGATTATCTAGGAATGGGAATACTATGGTTTTCAATGGTACCTCTAACATTTGTTGGTGAAACTCGACTGAAACAACAATAATCTTTAATAGCCTCTCTTTTTAATGGTTTTCAGTAAACAAAAATAATTTCTTCTTAAAAACCCAAACCTTCCTTTTTCTTCCATGTAAATTGCTGTAGGTGAATTTATAACATGGTAAATATAATAAAAAAAAGAAGAAGAAGAAGATTCTGGAAGTGAAGTGATTGGGCAAAAATAAAAAGTAAGGTTTAAAAAAAAAATCAGTTGACTTTCCTCCTTATCCAGATACCATTTCAGCAGCTAGTCTCTTAGTCCAGGTCAAAGGAAGAAGCTGCCAGAGGACCAAAGCCACAGGGTCTAACAAGCTCACTATCCAATAGAAATTGTCACAACAGGACTTTTATCAGGCACCCACACAGCTATGCAACCTGGGTTAAAACCCAGAAGACATTTCTTAAAAGGCTTTGAGTCATGAACATCATTGGTAGGACAATGGCACTTCTGAGCTTTGATCTAAAATTGGTTTGAAGGACCTTCCCTATCCTTCTAGAGAAAACTGCATATATAAAAATAGCTTGGGGCTTCCCTGGTGGCGCAGTGGTTAAGAATCCACCTGCCAATGCAGGGGACACAGGTTCGAGCCCTAGTCCGGGAAGATCATGGAGTTGTTACGGAGCAACTAAGCCGGTGCACCACAACTACTGAGCCCATGCACCACAACTACTGAAGCCTGCGCACCTAGAGCCCATGCTCCACAACAAGAGAAGCCACCGCAATGAGAAGCCCGCGCACCGCAATGAAGAGTAGACCCTGCTCGCCGCAACTAGAGAAAGCCCACGCACAGCAAAAGACCCAACGCAGCCAAAAATAAATAAATTAAATAAATTAAAAATTTAAAAAAAAACTTTAAAAATAGCTTGGTGGTAGCTCCATGTTTGAAACAACCCTCAGCCAACTGGACAGCCACCACCAAGGCTTCCCACATTCAGATCTCAGAGCATTTGTCACCACCAACTTAATCCATAGAAGCTGAAGTGAGCACCAGTTGGTTCAGATGACCCCCACTTGCAGGTCTGAGAACAATTCTCCATCCAAGCGATGAGGAATTTTAAGGGTCCTAAGTTGGTAGATAGCAGGGTCTGATTTGCAGGGACTTTTCCTTTGGTTTTAGTTGCTGAGTACTAGCTTGAACAAAGCCGCAGTCTCATGCTCTGGGGCAAACAACTAGATCCCTGCTTTTGTACTTGCCCACTTACCCAAGTTCCTCTAGGAGTCAGGCCTGCCTTATCCTGTCTTCCTACATACAAACGTTTGGTGGGTACTACTTGATATCAGGCACTGTGCTGGGCACTGGGGAGAAGAATGAGAATAAACAGGGCACAGTCCCTGCTCTCAAAAAAAACTCACAGTAGAGAGAAGGCTAGAGATGTATCTTAAGTACACTAAAAGATGAAAAGTGCTTTAAGAGGGGAAGAAACAAATTGGTAGGGAGAACAAAGGTGGGGATCACTGGGATGACGGGATAGAACCAAGAAAATTTCATTAAAGAGGTGACATCTGAGGTAGCACTTAAAGGTATTCATGTGGTAGGAAAAGCAGAGGCACAGAAAACTACAAATGCAAGGAGAGCGCTCTAAGAAGGGAGCACAGCATGAACAAAGGCTGTGGTTCTTAAAACGTTCATCTTCAGACACATCACTTGAGGATGCTTCTAAAAATGCAAATTGCTGGGCCTTACTCTCAGATTCTGGTTCTGTTGGTCAAACACAGGGATCTGGAGTTTGCATTTTTGACAAGTAGGTAGAGTTCAGGTCACATTTTGAGAAACGCCTGAGCAGGGTCATAACGGTACATGATATTTCAGGGATAAGAAGAAATTCAGTACGAACAGAGCATGGATAGGGGGGTGGGAGATGGACTGAGAAATGAAGCTGGTCAACCAGATCTGAGAGTGATTGCCAAGTCTTCCAGACACCTGGGAAGCCCTAAAAATGTGATTCCAGGAAGCTTCAGATACCAAGAGCCACCCTCAGAGCTGCACGAGGACTGGATCGTCTCTACAGATGCAACTTCTTGGGCGTCCACAGCACAGCAGCAGGGAGAGGGGAAGGAGACTAGCCTAAGCCCAGACAGCCCAATGATCCAACCCCAGTTCTGCCACTTACTGACTATGTCCTCTTGGCAAGTGATTAAACCGTCTAGGGCCTCAGTTTTTTCTCTGCAAGATGAGAATAATAATACCAACCCAACGGGTCTAATATTCTGCAATAAAAGAAATATTCTATATCTTCATTTGGTTGGTTGTTACACATTATACATATGTAAAACTTTACATGTAATTATCAAGCTGTATACTTGAGTTGTTTATTTCATTGTATGAAATTATACATCAATATAATACCCATAAGTATATGTAAAAAAATAAATACCAACATGTCAAGGTCATTCTAAAGAGTAAATGGTATAATACATGTGCAATGCCTATCTCAGTACCTTACATTTAGTTTTTTTAATAAAAATTAAATTACAATATCTAACATTTATTGAAAATTCAGGTAAACAGAGCAAAAAAAAAAAAAAAAGATAAAGAAAATTTCAAATTTAGAGCCATAGTTTGCCTGCATGAAGAAGATGTAGAATTTCCCCATGACTGAGTCTCCCCTGCGGGTGCCAGACCATCTGTGACAGATTCCCCAGACTTGTTCTCCCACTTTCTGGGTCCCATCCCAGATGTCCAGCCTCTCTCAAGTTGGATGCTCCCTGGTCTCACATAGTTCACCTGCCCACGATCATCACCAGCCAGCTTAACCATTTTTCACAGGATCTGTTTCTCGTGATCTCACGCAATCCCAAACCTCTCCCCGTGCTGCAGTCATTATTTATGAGGGTGGGCACTGTACCTGAAGACAATTAATTTATTTGCCAAAGATACACTTAACTAACTGTCCCACAAGGCTCCTGATCTCTATGGCATAAACAAACCAAAGCAGAGGAAGAGCATCCTGATACCGAGGATAGTGGATAACCGTATCTTGAATCTTTGTCTCCTTGTTATGTTAACAGTAGCATGACTCTAAATTTAAAGGACCCTCTGGTAAGACATTTTCCTCTACCTTCTCTCATTTGACCCTCTCCCTAACCTCATGAGAGAGGCAAGACATTCCACTCATTTTACAGATGGGAAAATATTGAGCTTCAGAGAAATTAGGTGACTTAGTCATACAGCCACTGAACTACAAAGACTTGAACCCAGGCTCCCTGGCTCCTGGTGTACATGCTCTCCATTGCTCTACTTCTGTTACCTCTCATTTTCTGGTTACTTTGGCCTTCAGCAAGAGAGCTAATGAATATTCATGGTTCTGGCCCTTCCATGTAAAAGATTATTAGTTTCAAATCACATGAAAATAAAGCCCATACAGCCTAACAAATAGCTGTATTAATCTACTTCTTAAGAAGAGACCATTAACTTTAAAGACATTGAAGAACCAACTGAATTCCTTTCTGTACCAATTAGGAGCAGATTTGGAGCCACGGCTGTCATCATGGTAGAGTACAAAAAACAGGTTTTGGATCAGGAGGATCTGGGTTCACAATCCTGACTTTGCATGATCTTGAGCAAGTTCCTGAAATTCTGAGTCTGGTTTTTCTCATCCTTAAAATGGGGTGATCACCTCTAAACTCAGGCATGATTGTACAACAATAAATACCACAAGCCTAGTTCAGTAACCACATAGAGGCCCTTAACAATTGTTAGCCCACTTCCCCTAGACGGGTGTCCTAAACTCCAATGTGCATGAGAGCGTGTTAAAGCACAGCCTGCTGAGTTGCCCCATCCTCCAAGTTTCTGATTCGGAGGCTGCTGCTGATGTAGCTGGGCCCTGGCATCACACTTTGAGAACCAATGCTCTCAAGCCAGAGATGTCATGTAGACACAGAGATAGAGGTCACTGGGTAAAAATCTTTACCCTAGAATGGCCATGCCAAGCTCCTGGGTGTCAATCACTAACTCACAAGCAAAGCCAGCTAGGAAAACAGAAGGCCAAAAATGACCATAATCCTGACCCCTTGATGGCCTCAGTGTCAGGGACTCATTAGGGTCAGAAGACTCTGAGCTAAGTAAGCACTTTGTCTAAAACTCCTTGTGGTAACTGTTCTTCCGCTTAAGACCTTCGGAAACTCCTACCCAAGGATCTCCCATCTCCACTCCTAGAAGGCCTGCTGCCTTATAAACAGTCCCTGAAAGTCCCTGAGATCAACCAGACCAGTGCTAATAAGATCCAGTGTTACAGTCTGATTGAGGCTGCTCAGCTAAACACCCACTCGCCCGCAGTAAGATTTCTCCAGCACCTCCATCTCTCCATGCCCTATCTCATACACACACACAAATTTTCAGAATCTGAGGGTCTTTCAGGAGTACAATTAGGTCAATCCTTTAAGAAATGCACCAGCAATCGCTCAGTTTTACACCTAATCGTTTTTCTTAAAGGGAGAGGCAGACTTTGCTTCTTGAAATGAATAAAGCAATGACAAAACCCCAGAAAATATGTTAACCCTGTTTTATGAAGGCGGTCTAGACAGTATATTCTCTTTTGTTTCCAGATATGAAGAATACATAAAAACGTGATGAACAGGCACTGGCATAAATATCATCCTGTTCTTGTGCAGAAATTTGTAATATATCTCTATTTTGCTGCAGCCGGATTCCACTGAGTCATCAATTTCCCCTGTATTATGCAATGTTCGGCTCGGTTGGAATATTAAGCAGCCATCAGATTCTGAACTTGGCATTTCCTCACATTTGGCCCTTCCCTGATCAAGCTTTGTTTCTCTGTGATTATATATATACATCAGACCCTGGAATCAACTTTCTTTGTTTTATCAAGACCTGGTGTGTAGTGATTCTGATTTATCATTTTTACAACAGTCTCTTCCCTGCGGGCTCCAGGTCGTGATGGTGGCATTGCTACGATTTATGGTGGGGATTGTTGACGGAAGATGTATGCTCTTTTTGATTTTCCTTCCTCCCAACACCTGGTTCTTATTTTCCCAACTCTAGCTTCTGCCATTTTAAGCATTATTTACCATTTGCTGAAATGCATCAGTTTATTTGGTGGGGACATGTAAGGTAGAGGATGGATTTTTACAGTTGGCTATGATTTTTCCTCTTATCAACCCAATGCTGAAATGTTTTTTACATTTTCTTATGTTGTTAGGAACCTGGAGTTCATATTCATTTCTCACTTGTTTCTCCTTATCTGCCATGACATATTAGTTCTCTTGGAAAGAAAAAGAAAATGCAGGCTGGGTAGGTTCCTTACGGAGGTTCCTGAATTTTCTGTGACTCACGCTGTAGGTGGTCACCTCCTTTCCCAACCTGGATATGTTATTTATTACTTAGTGAAGGCTCCTCTCTCTCAAAAGGCCCAGAGCAAGGCTAATTTTTCTTCAGAGTCTAAGAACACTTCAGAACAGCTTGGCAAAAAGTAGAGCTTTTGAAGCCACTTAGGAATCCATTTGCCAATATTGAAGATAACTTTAAAAAGTGGGCATGAAAAACACGCTCACACCTGAGAAATGTTTGATTTTGAAGACTGACATGTAGGTTTTCTCTCCAAAGTGAATCATAAACCAATTGAGACCGGAAACTGAAAACACCCAGAGTGCTTTCTCCCTCTCTTGCCTCCCCTAAGGCACCCAGCAAAGTGCTGGACACTGAGAAGACCTTGTCTATATTGATGTCTACTGCCACTTTTAGCCAGGGCTTCTTTTGTTAACTTATATACTTTTCCAAGAGGTCAGGTAGTTCAGGGTGTCATTTAAATGGGATAAATAACTAACACTCCCTCCGCCTGCCCCTCCACTCACTCCTGATAACAGAAGTCAGCTTCTTGAATTGTCATTTTTAAATAAAAAATTTATGTCAATCAGACATGCTCTGGTGGAGAGAGCTAATCACCTCCCAGGATTAGATGGCCAGACATAGCGGTTTTCCAGGACGATTCCTGTTTATGCGTGTTATCTCAGTGTAATTATTAACAGCATCCTTTCACTCTCAAAAGTATCCTATTTTAGATGAAAATTGTATAGTCATGCTATCCTGTATTTATCCCCAATTTCTTCCTTTTAGTAACTACGCCCCTGCTGAGTTTTATGTAACAGGATACTTGTCCAGCTTGACACTGCATTTTCCAGCTCTCTTTGCAGCTTGGTGTGGCCAATTATTTATATAATAAACAAGCATCTCGTGCTGACTTTTTGCCAGGCACTGTTCTAGGTACTCCTCGAATTAAAACATTTAATTGTCATCCTAGGAGCTAGGTGTTATTTCATCATTCCCATTTTACAGATGCTGAAACTGAGAGGTTAAGTAACTTGCATAAGTAGCAGAGCTGGGATGTGAATCCCAGCAGTATGATTCCAGAGTCTGTGCTCTTAATCTGCTACCTCCAAGCGTGACCAAGTGTTGGTCAACAGAACGTGGGAGGAAGTGATGCAGACAGCCTGGTCCTGAAAAAGGAATCTCGTCCCCCACGCTCTCCTCTTTCCCTCAGTCAGGACTTGATGCTGGTGAACACACACTCAGAGACAACAATCCAGGAGTTGGAGGAGCCACAAAACAAAGGGATGTGGATCCTTGGCCAACCTCAGAGAGCAAAGTTCCTTCCTCCCCTCAAATGCCTGCTACCTCGTGATGGTGTATGTGAGGGAAATCTGCCTGTACCCTAGCTAATACCTATCCACATCCCCACCTCACAAAGTCCCACTTTATGCAGATGTCATACATGAAGGAATATGTGACTATTCCATCCCAGTATCAAGATGAATCTCCTTGATCAGATCCAAACATTTCCTGCAAATGGCCCCAAGATTCCTCTCTACTCTCATGGCTGTTCCCATACTGTTAGCAAGGAGGGTTTCACTTCCAGTTCTATATTTAAATCGTAGTACATAGAAAATTTCTATGGAAGGCAGACGTGAAAGAGAATGTAGCTAGAGATATGCAGTCCTTATTCTCAGCACCAACCTAAAGTCATTCCAGAGCAAAGGACTCATCGTCATGGCCTTCCTCTACCCCTGCATAGAGCAGCATCCTCTACCCGCCCCGGCACATCTCCTTCCCCTTCCCAAATATATTTTCCTCAATAGCATTCATCACTACCTAACATATGTTCATTTCTTTTTTTATTTATAGCCCATCCCATCTGGATGGTAATCTCATTGAGGGAGTGACTGTGTCTGCTTTGGTCATCACTTTATCTCAAGCTCCAAACAGAACCCGATCTGCAGTAGGTACTCATTAAGCATTGATTGAATAAATGAATGGAGAATGAACAAACTTTGAACAGCTAAACCTGTGTGACTTTGGGCAAGTTACTTAACCTCTCTGGGTTCCCTAATAATAGTATCTAATAGGATTGTTGTGAGAATTGAAAGAGATAATTCCTGTCAAATAGAGCCTAGCTCCCAGTACATGGTATAGGTCCAATACCATGGTAAGAGTAGTGAGTATTATAACACTCATTATGTACAGGTCTTATGCCATGCAGCATTATTTCATTTAATAATAGGCCATGTGTTCAGAACTACCCACCTTCTGGTACCACAACAGGAGTCCTGGTTCATCCATCATACAGCTTTTAAATTGTTCTGCTCCTCTTTCTAGAATTTCCTTTGGAAAGCCAGACTGCAATTTCCTGGCTTGGTAGGACAAACCCCAACCCTCTCTAGTGAAATCCAGATCAAGAGTTGCTGGAACTGGTCTTACCTTTGATAAGGAAAGACAAAACCGTATTTATTTTAGGACTGGTACCATGGCTGGTGTAAGAGTTCCCCGGTTTGGAGTTGTTTGTTTGCTTTTTTGTTAAATATCTCTATTTTTTTTTTCTTTTGGGTCTAAGATCATCAGTGGCCTTTCATCCACTAATAACCTGAGGAGGGGTCAACTTGCTCCTACTTTCAGGACTTTCCTTACAGCCTGCCGCTGCCTCTTTTCGATAGAAGCATCTAGAAAAACTCCTGAGTAGTACAAGCAGACTGTGAGGCTGAACTTTACACTCTGCAACAAAGCCGTGCCTGACACCCAGCTACATAGTGAGACCTCTTTCCAAAAAATGAATTGAGCTAGAGTTCTGGGAGTAACAGAAGTATTAAATATGTACACGCATTTTTTCATAAAGGTACCAGCACCACTTTCAAAGGGAAAAATCCACACCCAGGCTCGTGATACTTAAGTAGCTACTTCCATCCAATCTCTCAGAAATTTATCCTTGCCCGTCCTCATGCTTCAAGCCCTCAGCTCTTTCCAATTTTAACATCGACCAAACTAGAAATTATCTAGAAGATGATGAATAAAGGAATAGAAGAAGCAGCTACAAATTTGAGTGATGACTATATGCAGAAACTATATGCCTTACATTTGCCATTTCTAAAATTATTTTTAAATCTCACAGTCCTAAGAGTAAGCTATTATTATGGTTGTCGTTGTTATTCGCATTTTATAGATGGGAAGACTGAGGCTCTGAGAAGCTGCTGCTAGCATCCGAGGTCCCACAACTAATGAGAAGTGAAACAAGGATTCTAATGCAGATATTTGTAGCTCCAATACCCACACTCTCTCCACTAGATCTTCCAACTTTTGGCCCCTTATAATTGCTATGTGCAGGACAGTTCAGGCAAATATTTCTGGAGACCTCAATATGAAGGATATAAAACAATTGCTCAAACTTTACCCTAACCAGGAGAATTATTTCCCCATGGGCCACCCTCTGGGATAAATTGTATGAGTCCAGGATTCATCCAGCAAATAGGCCTGCAGTTAGAATTTCTTTCTGCAGAATGTTGGGGAACCCTGTTTGCACCTCTAACTTAGGCATTACTGTTAGAAATGTCTTAAGAGTGAGTTTCTCTTTGTGTTTCCTCATCTACGGGATGGATATTTTAGAACAGGTCAAAAGCAAACATTGTTGCCTCACCTTGACCCTCCATATGCATGTCTTCTGATTATACCCAGACCCGAACGGATGAAATCAGGGAGATAAGTAGATGCAACCTGAGGATCCCTAATCTCATAAGTACCTTTTGTTGACAAAAGAGTTTTGCTAAGTGAGGTTTTCCCCTCCTAGGGCCTGTCAATATGCTATTATTGATAGATGAAAGCTAGTCTATTCCAGGTCTGGACAATTTTGAGCCTCATCCCCTAACCCTGGTTTAATACAGAGCGCTAGAAAACAGGCCCCAAAATGGGCATCTTAGCTATATTGACGTAGTATATTCAGTGGAACATTTTTTTAAAAACCTACACAAGGAATTACCAAATTCAAATCCTGTCACAAATGTCTTTTTTTTACATTAAAAAGAAACTCAAAATTAAAGCTTGAGGGCTTCCCTGGTGGTGCAGTGGTTGAGAATCTGCCTGCCAATGCAGGGGACACGGGTTTGAGCCCTGGTCTGGGAAGATCCCACATGCCGCAGGGCAACTGGGCCCGTGAGCCACAACTACTGAGCCTGCGCGTCTGGAGCCTGTGCTCCGCAACAAGAGAGGCCGCGGTAGTGAGAGGCCCGCGCACCGCGATGAAGAGTGGCCCCCGCTTGCCGCAACTAGAGAAAGCCCTCGCACAGAAACGAAGACCCAACACAGCCAAAAATAAATATAAAAAATAAATAAATGAATAAAATATTAAAAATAAAGCTTGAGTGCAAAGATGTCCTAGGCATGGCTGACAGGACTAATAATAATATTTAAGGACATAATTGTTACAGACCTATTTCCATCAGTTTTGCGGTCCTAGAACAATTATCCCAAACTTTGTACAAGTATATCCTACCAGAGGCTCTCAACTGTGGCTGCACATTTGTATTACCTAGGGAGCTTTTTTTAAAATAATGATACCTGGAGCGCACCCCACCCACCAGAAATTCCAATTTAATTGGTCTAAGGTGGGGTCTGGCACCACTACCGGTTTAAAAGCATCCCAGATGATTTTCTTGTGCGACCAGGGCTGGGAACTACCATTCCAGACAATTCCCCACTGAGATGCAGTAATTCCTCTGTCCCTAACTCATAGTTGTAACTGCCTCCGGCTGAATAACACTTCAGATGAATCACTTACTGCCAAATTTGTTTCTCATTTATTCTAACTGCTGTATTCAATCCTTGTCTGATTATTCACTTAATCTCTTCTGATTCAACTCAAAGTGTAATTTTTTATGACAACCCCAAATTCTCTCAACACTCTGACACATTAGTTCAATGAATAATCCCTTAAAACATCACACGAGCCTTTTTGTTCATAAACAGTAGGTTAGAGAGATTCGGGATTCGCTTCGGGTGTGATGCATTAGGCGAGATACTATCAGTTCTCTACCCTCAACCTGCAGAGCGGACAGGTTGTAATATTTAATGTCACTGCAGTCCTCAGAAAGACTGTCATATACGCAATCTGCCCTGGAATCCCAATTCTGCTGTCAACTGGCTATGCAACTTTTGGCAAATCATGATCCCTCTCTGAACCTAGGCTCACTCATCTATAGAGCAATGGGAGAAATCAGAGTTGTTGAGTCTAGGATTCTCTCTCAGTGTTGAAGAAGTTCTATATCTAATTTTAAACTGGTGAGCAACTAACTGCTGGTGGGCGCAGTGACATTAATTAATTGGTGGTATTTAAAATTCAAATGCTATTTCTCTCACTACCCCAGCGAAAGAGCCCTGTTCAGTTTTTGGCCAAAGCAAGAGAACAGAGTTCCTATTAAAATGGAGCTTACGTTTTATAACCAGGAAAGAGTAGCTATGGCTACGCCTTTGAAACAGACGAATACACTCCATAAATGTACTTATACTGTGGAGAAAATGCAAGTCTGGTAAATTAGACATTTATCTCAATTTACATTTTCACTGAAGGAAATACTTTATGGGTAGACTCACAAAACCCCCAAAATGGAGAACACCTTGAAGAACCACTTCATTTATTCCTCTATAACTACTTCATTTATTCTATACGTTCCTCTATATACACATAAAACTATACTGCTCAGGAAAGAAGTATAGTATAGCTCTCTGTTCTTTTTTTGTTAATTGAAATATATTTGATTTACAATATTTTGTTAGTTTCAGGTGTTCAGCAAAGTGATTCAGTTTTATATAAATATATATATATTCCTTTTTTCGATTCTTTTCCACTATAGTTTATTACAAGATACTGAATATAGTTCCCTGTGCTATACAGTAAATCCTTGTTGTTTGTCTGTTTTATATATGGTACTGTGCATAACTCTCTGTTCTTTAAATCTATTAATAGACATATTTTAACAATCCCTCTTGATCCATGGCCCCATTGTTGGTAATCTTAACTTAAACCTATCAAATTCTGATTGTGCTAGTCTCTTCTCACAGATACCTGTGATTCATTTGCTTATACATCTTCAAAAGATTTCTTGATACTAAATAGCCCTGATTCCTTTAGCCCTTCCCCATAAGATCTCAACTTCTAAAATTCCCATTGAACTTCCATCATGCTCCACAAATTCTCAACACATGCTTGATGCTGTGGAGTCTCCTCTGAGCTCCAGCTCAACTGCCTGTTAGATATCTCCTCCTGGGCATCAAATTAAACGTGTTCCCACTGGGCTGGTCCTCTTCCAGTGATTTTTTTTTTTAATATTCATAAATGGCACCACCATCCACCCATCTGCAGGAGGCAGAAAATCAACTCTACATCTCCTTCACCCTAATTCCGTAATCAAATACTCACCAAGATTTTGTTCTCTAAAAATGTTGTGAATTCAGCCATTTCTCTCTATTTCCATTATCCCCAGTCCAAAGAGCCATCCATTCTCTTCTGGATACTGTAAGAGCCCCCAACGGGTCTTCCCCCCAGATCCATTCTCTATACAGCAGCCAGAGTGATCTCTTAAAAACATACCAGATCTAATTTTCTGGCATGAAACCCATCAGTGACTCCTCAGGGCTCTCAGAATAAATACCCGCATCCTCAGTAAGGCCTTCAAGGTCCTGCACAACCAGACCCTCTCCCCACCAGCCTCACCAGTCACATACTGAGCCGCTCTCCCTCTCACCTTCAGCTCCTTCTTCATTCTTCAGCTTCCTTCTTACTTTAGAGCTTTGCACATACTGTTCCCTCTGCTGGGGATGCTCTCCATCATCCCCGCATCCTTCAGAGCTCACCTTGCTCACCTCCCAGACTGTTTCTGCTCTTTCCATTACACTCTCACCCAGCACTCACCCTGCACTTGTCCTGCATTTCCCATACCAAGTCTCTTAGCATGCTTATAATTATTTGATTGTGTTGTTAATATTTCATATCTAGAGACCATGTCTGCCTTGTTCACTGCTCTATCACCAAGTGATTTGCACATAGTAGGCATTTTATGCTCTAACAACATTCTAGTAAATGGTTGACTTCTCCTATCGTAAATTAGCTTATCCCCGCCACTCATTTCCTCCTCTCCCTTCACTGTCAAATTTCTTTAAAGACTGGTCTTTCCTATCTGCCTCAGCTCCACCCCCATTTACTTACCAACCCACTAAAATTTGGAGTCCTCAGGCACCACTCCAGTAAAACTGTTAGTGCCAAATTTCGCCAATCAAAGCTCATGATGTTATGGGCTTTTTCTAGATTTACTCCTACTAAACATTTCTGTGACATTTGACACTATGGACAATTCCCTCCTGTTTCCTCTATGCAGAAAATGTAATGAGTAGCTCCTCTGCTCCTGGCCCTGTGATTAGAACAGGGTCCCCTCTCACATTGAGCCCAGTGAGAGAGTCAAATCGACGATCACAAATATGCAAGTACAGCTCTGTAAGTGCTATGAAGAAAAAACAAAGAGCCAGAAGAGTGTAAAAGGCAGAGACTCTGAAATTGCCCTCCTATTTCCCCCTGACTGTGCTCTTTCTGCTTCCACAGCTGAGTTCTCCTCCAAGTGTCCCATAAACGTCTGCATGCCAGGGTTCCTTCCTTATCACGCTGCCTTTCTCATGCACACTCTCTTCCTGTGCTTGGGGCCAAGAACTCCCAAATCTGTATCTTCAGGCTTAATTTTCCAAGCACCTCTTGGATATCTCCTGGATGTTCCCTAGGCACCTAAAACGGTGCATTCCGGAACAAATTCAATGTCTTTCCCCAGCCCTTCTTCTGCTGTTTCCTCTCTCACAAGTCACCTAAACCCCACAGCAATCAGGGAGTTGTCACGATTCTGCCTTCTAAGCATCTTGTAATTTAACCTGTTCTCCATACCCAGTGCCACTACTTTTGATCAGACATTCATCATCTTTCTCCTGCATTACTGCTGTGGCCTCCTCCCTGGACCCTCACCTCCAAGCTCCCCCTATTCTGATCATTCGCTCTGTTGCCACCCACATTTAATGTGGTCATGTCGTTGCCCTGTTTAAAAGCCTCCAGTGCCTTTAAGATATAGTCCACATTTATTAGCTTCATAATCAGATCCTGCCTACCTCTCCTGTCTTATTCTTTTTCCATTCATTCATCCCACAAATATGCACTGAGCACCTAGTATGTATCAGGCACTATTTTAGGCACTGGTGATAAAGCAGAAAACACTGCTATGTCTTTACCAAGCCCCACACCCCGGTGCTACACACACACATCTCTCTCTCTCTCTCTCTCTCTTTCGCATGCCCGCATGCACACACACACACACACATACACCTGGTTTCCAGCAACTTGAAATCTCTCATCATTTTCTACATGACCCATGTTCTTTTAGCCTTTCATATAATACCTCCAGTGGCTGAAAGACTCTTTTCCTTCCTCTCAGACATATTTGCACTCCCTATAGACTCAACACTCACATTTGACCTCCATGAAGCCTGCAGGAATTCCTTAGGCAGATTTAGACATACTGCCTTCTTTCCAAGTCAGACCGCTTTGAACACACATCTTTCACATGTACTTCTTTTTTACATGTCTGTCTCCATCATTAAACACTGAGTTCTTTGAGAGTGGGGTCCCATCTCCTTCCAGGGCATAGCTTCAACAAATTTTTACTACTCATACAAATTGAAAAATAAATGAACAAATATGTTCCACTACGTCTTTTAGAGGAACAGTCCACAAACTGTACCGTGCACTAGAATTCATTGGGCATCTTGTTTAAATGCCAATTCAGATGCAGTAGGTCTGGGGTGAGGCCTGAGACTCTGCATTTCTAACACACTCCCAGGGGATGCTGATGCAGCCAGACTAAGGACCACACTTTGAGGAGCAAGGTTTTAGAAGTTCGTGATCACAAACCCCAGAAAGTGAGGTTGATTGAGAACTATTTTGTGGAAATTAAACAAACAAACAGACAAACAAATGATAGTTCTACTCCACATCTTGTCAATCACATCTGCATGATACCCTGACAGCAACCAACTTCCTGAAATACTGGAGGGAAACAGCATTGCCATTGCCGTATTGCCATAACCCTTCTCTAGTCGAACAGCCCACTCCGTGCTCTCCAGATCCTCTGAGAAGCCCTCACCCAGCTGGTTCACCAGCTTCCGCTTGTTGCAAAAATCCAAGCGTGTCTTTGTCTCCAACTCTGCAGATGGCTCCAGTGTGTCCCCTTGTCGCCTCTACTTTGTCTCCAACTCTGCAGATGGCTCCAGTGTGTCCCCTTGTCGCCTCTAGCGTGGACACAGGCTCCCATACTTCCCTGCCAAGGGTCGGTGGCACGGGATGGTGCGGTCCCTCTTGCACTCTCCCTGTTCTAAGGCAACAGCCCTGGCTGCCATTCAGGGCATCACTTTTCAAGCTGTCCTGCCTCATTGAGAGAAGGCTTGGCACTGGCTGGCTGCTCTGCGGCCAGCTCACCTCTCCTCCTCCCAGCATCCTCCGCACTCTACCGTGAGCCTGCACGGACTCACAGGGGCCACCTGAAAGGTGATCCAAGTTTTAATATAAAATTTTCCTACCCTCAGAATTCTGAGATGCTACTGGGATTTATAAGTTGTTTCAAGGCTGTTTTCAAGACAAACCTATGGTATTACGGAGATATATGGGCCTGTGTAAGCGCTGTGTGGTTCTTTAAAGAAGGTGCAGTATAAATGTTCTTGTATTACTAGGAGGATTATATAAAAGATGTTAAAACATGTTTTGACCAACCAGTGGTATGGCCACAGAATATAATGTATCCATTGTCAAGAAATCCCCACCAGAGACCTCTGAAATCTTACATTGATTGAGTCGTGCTGGACTTGAAACACATTGAAAATTTTCCAAATGGTAAAATATAAAATATACTCTTTCTTTTTTTTAGTATTTACCAGTTAAACACTAAAGTACTGTAGCTGGCTGACCTTTCACAGCAGTTTTTGTTCTACTTTTCCAAAAGCAGCCCAAAAGGGATTGTTTTCTTTTAATGCTTTGTTTTGTCTCTAAGAAAAAAAGAACCAACTTATTTCGAGCATTCTACTCCCCCCACCCCCGCCTATGCAATAACATCATAATGGCAGAATAATCGCTGTAAACAATGCCCTAGGGATTTAGTTGGCTACAGCGGGGGACTCTAAAAGCCAATTTCAGTGCTTTTCTTAACTACATCATTGCATTTTTGTCTGCAAGTGGATAAGAAGAGTCTCCTTTTAGAGCAGGTTGATGGAAAGTGCTAATTGTTGACACATTAGCTAATTGTTATGATTAGCCTCTGACTTTTTTTTAATTCTCAAAGTCAAGATCTCAACTGTGAAGTATGAAGATGCTTTATTACAACAATGCTATGAAAACATTCAAACAATGAGGGGCTAACCTTCAGAAGCGTTTCAATCCAGTGGCCTCTAGACAGCCCTGCCTTTAAAGAATAGACAACCATCAGGAAAAAAAATATCCTGTTGCACCCACTCAGTATTTCAGACATAAGTGTTCTGGGTTATCATTAATGATCTGCGTTTACAAATTCACTATGTCTTTGGAAAGTTGAAGTAACTCCAAACCAAGTAAACCACATGCAAGCTGTAATGGTCTACAGACAATTGAGGCAGCTTGGAATCCACGATAATGTGAACCTGTAAGGTACCAGACTTAGATGTTTCTCAGTTTTCTAAAAATCAACAAGGGATATTTGAAACTGGGGTCATTCTCAGCTATAGTTCAACTTGGAAAAACAACTAGACATGAGTACTAAAATGTATGTGTTCTTTAATATTTAAAGAAAAGGAGGGAGAGGAAACCAAGCAAAGAAAGTAGCAAGAAACCAAATTGCAGGGTTCAATTCTTGGCTCTGGCGGTTGAATGAGTCATTATTCTGTGCCTCATCCAGCTGACTTGTAAATGCAAGCAAATATTTACTATTTACTATAGGAATAACCTGGCTTCATATAAAAATATTATTTGACTGAATTTCAATTTTTAAAATTCAGACACATCTTAAGATCAATGCACAATTCTATCATGATAAAATGTAAAAAAAAAAAAAGAAAATCTGAATAGACATTTTTCCAAAGAAGCCATACAGATGGCCAACAGGCACATGAAAAGATGTTCAACAACACTAATCACCAGGGAAATGCAAATCAAAACCGCAATGAAATATCACCCCATACCTGTCAGAATGGCTATCATCAAAAAGACAAGAGATAACAAGTGTTGGTGAGGATGCGGAGAAAAGGGAACCCTTGTGCTCTGTTGGTGGTACTATAAATTGGTGCAGCCACTATGGAAAACAGCGTGGAGGTTCCTCAAAACATTAAAAATAGGTATATGATCTAGCAATTCCACTTCTGGGTACTATTTATCGGAAGAAAATGAAAACAATAATTCAAAAAGATATATGCACCTCAATGTTTATTGCAGCATTGTTTACAATAGCCATGATATGGAAACAACTTACATGTCCATCGGTGGAGGAATGGATAAAGAAGATGTGAGATAGATAGATAGACAGATAGATAGATAGATAGAAAGATAGATGATAGATAGATAGAGAATTCAGCCATAAAAAAAGAACGAAATTTGCCATGTACAACAACATGAATGGACCTTGAGGGTATTATGCTAAGGGAAATAAGTCAGACAAAGACAAGTACTGTATAACCTCTCTTATATATGGAATCTAAACCAAAACCAAGCTCTTAGATTCGGAGAACAGGTTGGTGATTGCAAAAAGAGCCGAGGGAGGGGGAGGTGTGAACTGTTGTGGGTTTTTTTAGTTTAAATAAATAGAAGAAAAAATTTTAAAACACCCAAAAAAATCATTTTCTGTGTCAACAAATCGAGAAAATACACTCTCCTTAAATTATTCTTGGTTATAATCTTCCCTAAATAAGATAATCCTATTTACAACCCATCCATTAGTCAAAATATTTACATTTCCTTCCTATGGTGATATTCATGTTAAACTTTAAGTATCTACATTCTTAAGAAAAATATTTATATCAGTTTTAAACAAGTCACACTTTATTTTGTACATAGTTCGACTATTCTCAGTGACTTAACTGGTTACTAACTAGTTAACCCAGTTAGAGTTGTTTATAAGATTGAATGTGATAATAATTTAATGTGGCTAAAGCAGCGTGGCACATAGTAAGCACCTAATAAATGTTAGCTACCATCATCATCATCAAAGTGACAAGTAACTGACCAAATAGTCAGACTTTCATTTATAGAAAATGGTGTAGATGTCCCCACTTT
This sequence comes from Eubalaena glacialis, assembly GCF_028564815.1. Lineage (NCBI taxonomy): Eukaryota > Metazoa > Chordata > Mammalia > Artiodactyla > Balaenidae > Eubalaena > Eubalaena glacialis. Next base: position 98,011,559 of record NC_083721.1, on the reverse strand, counting down.
AAGCAAGATGTAACACAGCATCGCGCAGGAAAGAAAGTGTTATGAGTAGGAGCTATGAAATTTTGGGAGGTAACACATGACAAGTCAACACTTTACTGAACTTTTATTACATGGTAGGCACTCTGCTATGCGGCTAACAGTAGGACTTTGTCTACATACACAAAATGAGCTGAAGTCAAAAAACCAAACAAAGAAAGAAAAAACTTGAGTAGTCTCTCCTCGATTTAAATGCCCCAGGGATAGAATCTTCAGATTCTAAAGAGAAAGTGAGGTTAGAAAAACCAAAGGTAAGAGGGAAAACTTGGAAAAGACACATATGCAAGTTCTTATAAAGTTTTACCTTTACTAAACAAAAAAATTGTCAGTACACAAATCTACGAAAATCAACAGAATCTTTCTACCCTAAATTTGTAATCATTAAATGAATAATTTCTCTTTCCTTTGTTCAAAACCTTTCAGGCCCTTTCTTCTCCACAATTTCAACCAGACATTTAAAAATTCACTTTGCATTGTTGCAAAGATTATAAGAAGAAGGCAACGTCTTTCCTTGTTCCAGTCCTCTATCTAACAGGAGTGCCATCTGGCTGAGACTCAGTACCAGCTCCCAAGTCTGTGCTAGAGACACAGCCTGAAAACGCCTCCTTTCCTCTTCCCTCACACCAGTCTCCCACCGCCCACCCCGCTCATGGTCATCTTACCCAGGGTCTCATCACAAACCCCACCTCCAGCTCTATAAACCACTTGACTTTTAGTTTCTTTTCCCAATCTCCTATTTTTCTTTTTTAAGTTACCCTAGGAATTACTTGAAATTTACAATATATATATGGAGATTCTCACCGCAGTGAAAATGTGTCCAAAGTAAAGCGTCAGGGCAAGGAAGCTCTAGGTTGAGAAGGGATTACTGTTTGTGAATTAAGTGCAGCTACTGTTTCAATGAAAAATGCATTATTGAACTGAGTCCATCATTTATTTTCTAGTTGAATTAAACTTGTTTTCCTACCAAAATACAGATCCATACTAACTTCTACGTGTGTCATTGCTATAACGTTTTTATTCCTAATTCTGTTAAAATGTTATACATAAGAAACTAGCTATATCTCACGATATATATATTCTTCTGCATTTTTGGCGATTCCATATAAGGACTGGTGTCCTTATAAGAGAAAGGAGGGAAGATTTGAGACCCAGAGACCCAGAGGCGTGGGCCCAGAGGGGATGACAGAGGCAGAGACGGGGGTCATACAGTTCCAGGCTAAGGGACGGATGCCAAGGCTTGCCTGCAGCCAACAGAAGCTGAGAGAGAGGCATGGAAGAGACTCTCCCTCAGAGCCTCCAGAGGGAACCAACCCTGCAAACACCTGGATTTTGGCCTCCAGAACTAGGAGAGAGGGAGTTTCTGTTGTTTTAGGCCACCAAGTTTGTGGTAATTTGTTAGGGCCATCTTAGGAAACTAACACACTCATTTAGGATTTACCTCAGGGTTGCTGTGAAAATAGAGGACATGATGGGAAGGCAGCTAGCACAGTGCCCGCTCAGTAAAAGCTAGCTCCTTCATTCACCCCTCTCCTCCTGGGCAGTGAGAAGGGGCAGGGGGTAGGTTTTCTGCTGCTGAGGATTCAGGCAGGCTACTGATCATCCTTATGGGGTGGGAGCTCTAGAAGGTCATCTCTGGGACTCCTACCTCGTTCCTCTTACTGGGAAGTGCCAGGCCTCTCTCTGATGACAAAATGTCAGTGCCAGCCTGTTTGGTGCAGGCTTTTCTTCCTGTCTGCCTCACTGCCTGTCTCTGCCTCTTGGTAGAGCTTCATCCTTGCTTACTAAGCTGCCGATAGAGAAATAGGCTCTACAACAACAGCTGGGCTGGACAGCAGGACCCTTGCTCTTATGGTCCCAGGTCATCACTGTCTCTCTGGATGACCACTACAGTCCCCACTGTGGTCTGACACATAAAGCCAAAGATCCCGCAAATTCAGCATCCTTTTCCCTTTGGGCTCATTTACTCTTCATTGACTGTTTTCTTTGACGGAGAGGTCAATACCAAGGTCTTAGAACCTTTCCAACCCAGTTTCATTATCTTGTTTCTCCTTTTAGAGAAGAGAAGACATATCACTTACTATTCTTTTTTTTAAATTTCCTCTGGAAGATGCATCATTTAATGCAGAGAAAAGTAAAAAAAAAAACCAGACCTTGTTCAAGCCCTAGGTCACCTACTAACTAACAATATGACCACACACCAAAGCAAGACACAAAAAAAAATGGAAAAAACTTTTTAAATACTGTGAAATTGATTTTGGTAATTGAAAACCTACTTTGAAGTCATTTCTTTTTAGAATTCTACCTTTTTCTCAATTTAATTAATCAAGTAAGAACTTGTGTCCAAGTAGACACAGCCAGATTGCTAGGCAGTGGTCTGTTTCCTCGCATTCCCCTAATCCGTGTGCAAAGTAAAGAAAAGCAGCAGATATATAAATAAATAAATCATATATCATATATGTCATATATATGTTTCATATATATTTCATATACATGCTTCATATACTGTGTGTGTGTGTGTATATATATACACACCCTTATTTAATTCATTGGGATGCAATTAATGGATACAGAAAAGGCAAAGCATTTTTAGTTCCTTGGAAGACAAGCTTTAAAAATTAAGGCGGTATTAAAAGCTTCATTCTCCCCTTCGCAGAAAAGAATAAACCTTCTCTACTTTCTTCCTTGTTTTTTCCTTGATTTGGGTAGATAATCTGATAACTTGAGAGCCATACTGCAGTTATATGAAAAGGACAGCAGAGAAGTATCTCCCGTGAATGCAGACATGTAGATGCAAGAGGAGACCAGGTTTATGTCCTGCTCGCTGCAGCACTCTTTCTAACATGAGTATAGTCAACTTTCAGCATTCAGGCCAAAGGAAAGGAGAAGAGAGAGGAAGCATTATTAATTAGACACTTTCATTACATGCTCTATTATAGATGCTCTACATGCATTACAGCATTTGATCCTCCCAATAACTGTAAGAGGTGGATGCTATTATCTCCATTTTACAAATGCGGTAACTGAGGCTTAGAAAGCTTAAATAATGTGGGGCATCCATAACTGAGAGATAAGTAAATAGAACTGACACCTCCCTCCTTATAACTTCCCCCACCCACTTGGAGAGGCACTCTAGAAGAAAGGATATAGGAGCAATGAAGAAAACTGGAGATGGTTGTTTAGATTTAGGTGACCAAACAGCCTTTAAGAGAGATAGCTTCAATGTCAGTACAGGAAAAAAACTTCCTGTGCTTAAATGTGATTACAACATCATTTAAATCCACTGAAACTTATCCTGATATCAAAAGACATGCTTTGCGTACACCAGTTTTGAAAGCTTTGAAACCCTAGTCATGAAGCAGCAGGTGTGGGCTGCCTTAAATCGTTCTGGAGGATAATCACACTCCCCCAGTGCCACTCCCTGCCCTGGATTTTCCTTGTGCCCTCTATTCTTCATCTGCTAGAGGCCTACTTAGGTGGGGGAAGGGAAAACACAGAAAAGATCACATGTCATTTTCAAGATCAGTAAAGCCTAGAAGTTTTCCAGCATGGTTTTCTGAAACTAAGTGTTCTCATGAGAATCAATAGCTTCTATGCTGGCCCTTGTAGGCTTATTCATCCAACCCGTGGCTACTGACTGAGGAAGCCCTCTGGATGGAGCACAGTCTTGAAACAGATTCAAAACTAGCATAAGAAATAACTTTTGCCTTTAGAGAGTTTGCAATCTAGTGCTCAGACACGTCAATCCATTAGAAAGCAATTACAATTTAACTCCCCCCATTCTGAAGTCTGTGCAGAGAAGAGAAATCGGTGTAGGTTGGAGATTGAGGGAAAATAGGAAGGAGGCGTGAAGCAGGAAGGGGATTTGGAATGGAGAAAAAGTAGGGTGCTGGGGGGACAACTGGTATTGAAGAACGAGCATACAATTAGTATAGTTGATATGCTGGGCAGAGAAGGAAATATCAAACAAAACCAGTAAATTCACGAGGTTGCTCCTGGTTCTTTCCCAGGCCAGGATGCCCTGTTTACAGCCTGTGCTTAACTCACCTCCACCTTGACAGGCTCCTGAGAAGAAAATCTCTGACATAGGACCGTTAAAGCCTCACTTTACTTTCTAAAAACACATTTGCCTACTTTCACAGCTATTTACACAGAGAGTAAACAACCTTTTGCTTCAAGACGAAATATAATTGTCACCTACTTCAGTGCAGTGAAACAGTGGTCGAAAGCTACTGGCAGAGGATGTCTATTAGAACTCCTAGTGAAGGAACAGAAACAGGCTGCCCCAAGACAAGAAGCTCAAGATGGGTCCTGGTAAATTTCTGCATTCTACCTAGGAAAGTGCCATCTGCTTGTCCTTAAGAAATATACATTTCAGTAGGCAATAACTGAACAAAATCCTTGGAAACTTGCTTCTTAAACCAGAGATCTGTGGATACAATCATACATACAATTCGCCACAGCTCACAAAATTTTATGACTACATAGACCCTGAACCAAAACAAGGGGGTAATTCTGTGAAAAGGAAAGTTTCCACCAGATTCTTGGCATGAAAAACAAATGTAGACTCTATAAATGAGAGATAGCTTTCTTTTTCTTTTTAAATTATGTCTGTGATGGAGTAGAAGGCCACCATCCATCATGAAACTAGTTGACAATTGGTTACACTCAAATCATCCCCTCACTGGGGATTTTCTTGGTCTTGTACATCTTGGCTTCCTACCCAATGTCTACCTCATCATGCTCCCTCCTGCCCTCTGGTCCTGACACATATAATAGCCCAGTAAGAGTCTTCCCTAAAAGCTTGACGGTGGTGGCCACATGAGAAGAAAAATAACAATCTATACTTTTTTTTAAAAGGGTGGGGGAGTCAATTTTGAAATGTCACAAATTTTATCAACTCCTTCAAGTCAGAAACTATGACTCATCTGTCTTGGTTTACGCAGTGTTCATCACAGTAGCTGAGACACAGGCTCTCAAAAGTTTGTAAACAACAGCAAGTCTTTACCATGAATGGTGAGTTCAAATGATTCCTCTTTCACTTTCAATTTAAAAAGATCAAATTGATCATCAGATATTGTATCTTAAATATCTGGGAATGGTTGAACCACTTGGAAAAGAGTTTGGCAGTTTTTCGAAAAGTTAAACCTAGAATTACTATATGACCCAACAATTCCACTCCTAGGTACATAGCCAAGAGAATTGAAACCAGATGCCCACACAAAACTCATTCACAAATGTTCATAGCAGCATTATTTATGATAGCCAAAAAATGGAAACAACCTAAATGTCCATCAACTGATGAATGGATAAACAAAATGTGGTGTATCCATGCAATGGAAAATTATTCAGCCATGAAATGCAATGAGGTTCTGATACCTGCCACAATATGAATGAACCTTGAAAGCACCATGCTATGTAAAAGAAGCTAGACTCAAAAGGCCACATACAGTATGATTAGATTTTATTTGGAATGTCCAGAATAGGAGAATCCATAAAGACAGAAAGTAGATTAGTGGTTGCCAGGAGCTAGGGGAAGAGAGAACAGGAAGTGACTGCTAATAGTTATGGGGTTTCTTTTGGGAGATGAAATGTTCTGAAATCAGATAGTGGTGATGGTTGGACAACCTTGTGACTATACTAAAAACCACTGAATTGTATACTTTAAAAGGGCGAATTTTATGAGATGTCTATTATATCTCAATAAAAAAATATTTGGAAAACCTCTTGGTGAAGAAACTATAGTTAGGATTTATGTTTAGTTCTTTAGGTGTGATGAAAACTATTAATATTCCATGTATCATTTCTTTGTCAATAAATATTAGACAACATATCAGAATTCTTCATATACTTACAATAGAAACCTGAAAGTTCTTTAAACATTTGTTATATTACATTAAAGTAGCAATCATACTAATAATGACTAACGTTTACTGAATGCTTACTAGGTACCAAGCACTAGTGTGAGTACTGTACATGTATTAACGCTTAAAAGAGTTAAAAGAACAACTTTATAAGGTGAGTGCTATTCTTATCCCCATTTTATATAGGAAAGTGAGACACAGAGAGATTATCCAAGGTCACACAGCCAGCTGATGGTGGAGCCAGGATCCAAGCCCAGGCAGCCTGGTCCAGAGCTGGCACCCGTAACCACCATTCAATTCCACCTTTAATGAAAAGGAAAAGGATTAGCGTTGTAGAAAGAGTGCCAGATACGTCACTGCAGGGCCTAATCTGGAGATTTGGTCTAAACTGTGCCACAGGCAACCTCTGCAAGCCTGGGGCCCCTTGGCCTGCTTCTTCTGACCTCTAAAGTGAGCGTCTGGGGTAGCACCATCTCCAAGTCCCCAACCACCCAAGACTCTGCCAATAAGTCAATGGCAAACCAAGACATATTCAGAGGTAGATATTCAATCATTTAGTATATTGTGCACATCAGGAACTTTGAACTCATAATATTCTATAGAAAACAACTAGAAATTTTAAAATTAAACCCCCTGAAAAGACCTCAGGGTCTAAGGGACAAGGTTGGCTAGCAGGCACTTTTTTTTAATGCAAAAAATGGAAATTCTGTTACTCTCCCTTATAATCAAGAAATCATTCATTACATTTTTTCTTCCTGAAATTTAATTCCATGATATCACATTCAATCCTCAACAAATAAATATGGAAAGCCTCCTGTGTGCCAGGTGTTTTTGAGGCACTAAGGACACGATAAGAAATAAGGCCAAAAAAGGGTTCCAGCTCATTTTTAAAGGGGAGGGGGGAGATAATAAGCAAGCCAACAGATCCGTAAACAAGATAATGTCAGATAGTGATAAGTTCTATGAAGAAAATAAAAGCAGGGTGATATGATGGTAATTGGTTGCTTTATTTTTTTTTTTTTAATTTAAGATCTAGTCTCTTAGCAACTTTGAAGTACATAGCTCAGTATTGTTAACTATAATCACTATGCTGTGCATTAGATCTCCAGAACTTATATATCTTCTAACTGCAATGTTGTACATTTTGGCCAGTATCTCCCCAATTCCCACACCTCCCTGCCTCTGATTGACTATCATTATACCGTTTCTATGAGTTCAGCTTTTTTAGATTCCACATATAAGTGATATCATACAGTATTTGTTTTTCTCTGTCTGATTTATCTCACTTAGCATAAAACCCTCAAGGTCCATCTATGTTGTTCCAAATGGCAGGATTTCCTTCTTTGTCATGGTTGAATAGTACTTGACTATATATATATATATATATATATACACCACATATTCTTTGCCCATTCATTTGTTGACAGAAAGTAATTGGATTCTTTAACATCCAATAAAACCTTAGGTATTCACAGAGCAGAGATTTTGGTCTATTTCGTCCATTTTATCCAAGTGCCTAGAAGAACACTCAATAAATACTGAATGAATGCATGAGCAAATGAACAAACTAATGAACAAACAATGAGTAAATGGTGCTTTCCACGTTGTAGCAAAGACTGCTAGCTAACCACTAAGGCAGTTTATACTTTTTCTGTGCTCCTGGACTACACTAATATTTATTAGTTTGCTAGGGCTACCATAACAAAATAACTCAGACTGAGTGGCCTAAACAGCAGAAATCTATTTTCTCACAGTTCTGGGGGCTAGACGTCCAAGACGGAGGTGTCTGCAGGTGTGATTTCTCCTGAGGCCTCTCTTCTTGGCTTGCAGACGTCAGCCTTCTTGCTGTGTCCTTACATGGCCTTTCCTCTGTGTGCATGCACATCCCTATTGTCGCTTTGTGTGTCCTAATATCTTCTAATAAGGACACAGACAGACTGAATTAGGGTCCACCCTAACAGATTCCTTTTAACTTAATTACGTCTTAAAGGCCCTGTCTCCACATAGAGTCACATTCTGAGGTATTGAGGGGTAGGACTTCAACATATGAATTTAGGGAGTCACAATTCCATCCATCACTCTACATTTCCCAGCCTTTATTGCAGATAGGTAGAAACCAGTGACATGGCTGCAGTCAGTGGAATCTGAGCAGATCTGACCATAAAACCTCCTGACCTGATCCATAAAAAACTCCACACATAATCCTCCATGCTGTTTCTCCATCTGTTGGCAGGATATTGACCTACAAGATGACACTGGAAGCTACAAGGTAAAGATGACAAAGCCTCCAGTAGCCTGGGTCCCTGAAAATGATGGTGCAGAATCTCCCCTGGCACCACTGACAGAGGTGTACACTGGACTACTACGTGAGAGAAAAATAGACATATGCTGAGACGTGTTTATTATAGCAGTGAGCCTATCTTAACCAACACAACCTCCGTTACACCTTCAAGTCTCTTTAGTCTTCCTTAATAACTTTCTGTTGTTCAAGCAAAAGTGTCCTTTTTTTAAGATTTCCTGCAGGATTATGACTTCAGTCATTTCTTTTGGTACTCTTCTCTTCCTAATCTCTTTACTCTCATCCTAAAATATAGAGCCCTAAAGCAGATGGAGGTTTCTTAGAGCAAGTTTTCACGGTAACACATTGGCACATCACAGACTGAGGTCTTAAACGTACTATGTATCCTGAGATAATGCAAAGACACAAAAACTGGCGTTTCCCAATATTCTTAAAAACATGGTTCAACCTCACACAAAAAAAATTAGCCTTTATGGGCCAATTCAGAATTGCCAGCTGCTGCTGTGGTTCATATGCTAAAAATAACAGGGCACCAAGGAGCAGCTTGCCAGGCCAAATCTGGGCTGCACTGCTCCCTGGCCCAGGAACAACAAACAAGGTGAAGGAGGTAGTGGGGGGAGGGACCATTCTTCGCTGCAGTGATCCCAAGAGCAATGGGGAATCGAAAAATAAACATTGGTTGACTCCAGTGCCCTTGAACAAGTATGCAAAGTCACTGAATAACAGAGCCAGCTAATCTAAATGCCAATCTAAACTTCTCCATCTGAGCTGCTAATGCAGGTGGCCAGAACTTTAACTTCTAAATAAATTTACCAGAAGAAATATGATGATTTTATATCATTTATATCAGTAACAGATGCATCTGACCAATTCTAAAATGTGTAGGTTTTCTTTTAGAGCCCAGAAATATAACTCAGAGCTTGAGTGATGAAATACAAGCCTCAGTCTGACTATTCCTTTCTTCATTCCTTCCTTCCTTCATTCATTCATTTATTCAACATCATTATTCATGCCTAATAAGTGCCACGCACTCTGCTGAGGACTAGAGATGAATTAACTAGTAAAATCCAATTTTTTCCTTCAAGGACTTCACAATCTTGGATTTGGGGGAGGAACTGAGAGGAAAGCACAAATAAAAATGTGATCATCGTTATATTGGCATTACGGCAAGGTACTCTAGGAACACAGAGAAGGAAATGATCAGTGGAAAATGGAGATGCAAATGAATATACTGGCAAGACCCCTAAATAAGTGTCTACTACATAGACGTCATTTGCACTTTGTTCGAAAAAAAGCTTTTATCCAATTGGGGGTGTAACAAGTAAAATAACTGCACTGCAGACTAAAAAGTACAAAAGAAAAATCAACTCTCGGAGTCACAGGAGGAAGTCCTGGACATGCTCACTGGCCCTCCTGACCTGGACTCCTGCCTGTGTCCCTAATTCTGTCCAGAGAATGAAGCCAAGCCACTGCCCGGCTTGCTGCCATGTACCATACCCTGCGGGACCTTATGGGAGCAAAATTAGAGGGAGGGCTGCTGCTGACGATAGAAGAAACCTGAAAACAATGACTTATATTGGCTTCTGACCCAGTTTTATTTCCTAAGAAAGTGTCACCCAAGTTTCTGGAGCACTATTTTTCTCTAGTTTCTTCCAGCTTTCCCCAGCTAAATCGGGTCCCAAGATTCTCACTGAAGCACAAAAACACAAATCCCTTCATGTGGCCCCTCTTCTGAGATATCTGATCCCGGGCTCCATGAATAGACTTCAATATGTTGGATCACATTGTATGGAAACAATTCATCGCTATCTCCTCTCAACTACACAGCCAGAATCTTCACCCTGGCTGGTTGGCATTTCCAATTCAGTGGGGTTTGAATGACCTCTGAAAATAGTGGGCTGTTTTTAAAAGAAAATAAAATGAGAGACTAAGTCATGAACATCAGTGGCCTAAACCATATATGCTATTTGCTGGTTTTAATCTTTCAACCAGACTTACTCAAAGCAAGTATCTTTTACAATTGGGCAAATGAGAATGAGGATTATAGATGTAATTATTTGGGGTTAGTGAAATGACAAATTCTCCAAACTCCCTTCAGAGCAGTGACCCTGTCCCAGATTGAGAATGTCATGTTCATGAATGTCTTTTCTCCTTGTCACCTTCCTCAGATGGTCAATTAAAGCTACTAGTGCTTTCTCCTATGACAAGGACACGTATCCAGTGGGAACTGGACTGAAGCCAACACATTAATTTCATGTAATTCAGCTGAATGATTTTATTTCCTCCCAAGGCTGACCCGGGGCTCACAGCCAGTGGATGGTGGCAGTGATGACGGTGTTTCCAATAAGACCCTCCACTGGCCTGCTGGATTCGGGCTACGACAGATCCTCAAATGACTTTGCTGGAGGTGAACTGAAGGTGAGTTAAAGTTCCTATAATGAAAATAGTTCAAGCAGATCTTCAGAATCTCTTGAGGCATGGGATAACTAAACAAAATTAGCATCATGAAAGGGATAATTGTAGCCAGACTCTAAGGTAGCCCCAGTGATCCCCGCTTCCTGGCCTTCACGCCCTGGTAGAATCCCCTCTTGTTGAGTGTGGGCTGCACTCCAGGACTCACTTCGAACAAGGAGAATAGGGAGAAGTGAGACTGTGTACGTCAGAGACAAGGCCGTAACAGGCAGTGTGTGCCACCTCCCTCTCTCCCTCTGGGGGAAGCCGGTGAACAACCCCAAGGAAAGGACCAAGTGGCAAGGACCTGAGGGCCCCTGCGCAGTCTCCATGACGAGCTTGTAAACAGATGTTCCCCAGCCTTCAGATGACTGCAGCCCAGGGCAACTTTTGACTGCAACCTCCTGACGGACCCTGAGCCAGAACTACCCTGCCATGTCCCACAGAATCTAGAAGAGATAACAAGTGTTTGCTGTTTAAAGCTGCTAAATGTGGGGGAAATACTGTTACAATAATTAATGGAATATTATTAATTAGCAGTAATTAATACAGGGGCTAAAGCCTGTCCACCTCCAAACAATGGTGTGCGGGGTGCTAAGAACATGCCCACACTTGTGCAGTTACCTCCCCCGCTGTGTCTCTCGAGCCCGAAGTGCCTGAAGTGTACGCAGTTACTCACAGAGCACACATTGAGTGCCCTCTGTGTGCAGTCAGGACACCAAGGGTTTCCCTTCTGAAAACCTTATTTTCCTTCGCCCTCAGAACCAGCCAGTTTCCTCGTCGAAAACAGTTTTCAAGGCCGCAAAAAATGGAGGCCAACCATTGAACCCCAATCGCAGCTAGGAGTCTGATGTCTCCCCTTATGAAGGAAAAACAGGGGCCGAAGTGGAACTTCATGGAATGTGGTCACCCTCCCTCCAGTTCCCCCTAAGTTTAAATAGCAGCATTCCACCCTGCCCTCTTAAAATTAAGTGCCCTCACAAAGCAGACACTGGAGCATAAAATACCTTCTTACTTCATCAATTTGAATAGCAGAGATTTGCCTTAAAGGGCCAGGCAACCTGAAACTTTTCAACCAAAACAAGGCACCAGATTACTGGAAGCAGATGATATTTCATGGTGGACCTCAGGTATATTGTCCTTACCATCAGGGATTCTCACAAGATTAGCCGTAAGTAGTGCCTATTATTATATTAATGATAAACCATTTGCATGTTATTAACATTTCATCCAGGTAGGGCTAATCCCTCAGTTTATTTTATTTGTTTAACAGCCAACAGGTTCCTTATTCACTGAAGTAAAAGACAGGAAACTCAGACTTTTTCTTCAATCCAGTCGGCCGAGCCAAATGCTTATATATATATTTTTCCCACCATTATTCCCATCATGCAGCTTATAGGACAATATACTATTTTTGACATAAAAATATTAAACAGGAAAGCTTTCAATTAGTCAAATGTAAAAACAAAGAGACATATACCTAAGGCTTGCCTTGGCTATTGTGAAATGAAGTCATAAGCTGGTCATATAAACACACATTTTCAATAACAGAATTTTTTTAAGATGTTTTTAAATTAATTCATACCGTTGTTGATTCCACATGTGCCATTTGTAATTTAACATCAGAAAATAATCACTCCAAATGGTTCTCCCTGCTATGATTCACCACGGTGAATGATTCTGCCACTCACAGCAAATCAGAGAATGATTTGGAATGGCTTATTTTCCTGCTCCAATAAACTATGACTAGGCATTCAGCAGATTTTTCTTTTGTTTCTTATTATTTTGCAGAGTCGAGAAAAATATGAAAAATAAAAGAAATACCTGAATGGGCCACTGCTTTCAAAACTTATTTAGTCTTGCTCATTTATGTCAACCCTGTTATAATTCACCTCCATTCTCCCGTTTTTCTGATGGGTTTTCCAGGTAATGGAACCCTTACCACTAGACGTTCCTTCTTTTTTGGATCTCAAGGCACGGTTTACCTTTTCACATAAAACTCTAAGTAAGTGCCCACTGCTAAAATGGAGTGTGTGATAAAACTGAAGTATTTCATTGGCTTTTTATTCTGGAAATAATTGGCAGAAATCTCCTTTGTTGCAATAATTTTGTATCATTAAGTCTATCCAGTAAGTATCTCAACACCCACTTAGCCATTCTGGGTCCCAGCCCAGAAAGTTGACTTACATGAAATAACAATGAGGCCCTTTGATAGTTTTCAACATACCGCTTTGATTAACAGATTTTTTAATTGTATGCTTTTCCTGATTCAGTAGTCTAAAGTTATTAACTACTAAGAAACAGCTACTACAATCCCTTTCTCCTCCTACTCTCATCCTTCGAACTCCAGGAATCATCCGTAAGAAGTATTTAACTTGCCAATGCTTAAACCTAGAGGGGAAAAGCATCCAGTGTCCCTCCCAACCTAAACTTCCAGGAAAGAAAACAGTGAATGACAGACCCAGTCATTTTTCATGCCAATGTAGAGAGGTATTGATATCCTACAATCCTCTCTCTTTCAAAAGCATCTCTCTCTCTCTCTCTCTCTCTCTCTCTCTCTCTCCCTCTCCCTCTCTCTCCACACACACACACACACACACACACACACACACACACACAAGCATATTACCTAGAGCTTCCAAAGCTAGGAATGCCAATATCCCACCCACAGGAGCTAAGTTAGGAAGCAAAAAGACACTGTATTGTCTAAGCTGGAGTTACATAAGGTACATTTTGCATAGAAATAATGTTATAAATGAAGATTATCAGTTTATCTAATTAACTGGCATCACCTTCCATATGCCCTCCATTCCGTAGGGTAAAGATATGAATAGACTAGTGGGCTCCAAACTGTTTTGGTCAAATAATAAATTGTTTTTAATTATGAGCATATCCATCATTGTATATATAGATATAGATGTCAATATAGATAATCCACTGTGATGTGTACTCACAAAAATAAAAGTAGGAGAAGAAATATATACATAGACATTCTAGTATATGCCTGCTACACCCCAGGAGATCACGTGCACATCTCCTGGGATTTACACTCCCTACTTTGAAGTCCCAGTGTTTTTCATACAGGATAATCCGACCCTTCTATCCTGCCCCAACGCCAAAGAGTAAATCATATAAACATAAAAGCCCATCCAAGCAGTGAGGAGATGCCCATGTTCTTTCTATAAGACTATCAGCTAGTCAAGGCAGCACTTCTTCCTTTAGATAATCTCTATACTTGTATATCCAACTTCAGATCCTAAAATAAACAGACCACTTTCCTTTATCAGTGTTTAAGAATCAGTAAAAATTCATTTATAAGTTTTAACCTTGTAAGCATTAAGCTTCAGCCCTGGAAAAGTCCCTTTTTTTTTCAAAGTCAAATTGTTGCAAAAGCAGAATAGAAAATGTCTATAATGAGTGGTGCTTTGGGTCAGGAAGGTGGCTGGAAAAACCAAAGTCTTGTGAGTTTTCCTTCTGCCAAGGAAGGTGAGTCAGACACTTAGCTGGGCTCCCTTGAGTCTTCTTAAACCCTGTTTTCTTTAGATTGTCAGCACTGATTAAATCATATTTTCGCAATGCATTTTACTTTTTAAAAATGCATATCCTCTTTGACCTAGTAACCTGACTCCTGCAAATCTATTCTAAGAAAATAATTTAAAATATCAAAAACTTTTTAGGCATAAGTATTCATCATAATGTTATTTATAAAATGGGAAAATAAAAAGCAACCTGAAAGTCCAACAATAAGGAAATGACAGATACACTCAATGATATATCATGCGTCTACTTAAATCGATGGCTACGAAAGCCATACAACCGCATCAAAAAAAAAGCTTATGATAATTAACTGAGAAATTCAGAATATAAGCTGCATATACGCTGTACTTATAACTACATAAAAATATCATAAGAAAAAAAAAACAGGCTAGCAGTAAATAGGACAAAATGAATCAACATTTTGGTTAGGGGTAGTGAAATTACTGGTGACTTCTTTATTTTCTATATTTTTCAGTATTCTCTGGTGTGGGTATATTATTTTTTATAATAAAAGAGGGGTTTTCTAAAAACCATCAAATAATTTATAAAGAATCCCCACAAATAAGAAAAATACAAATGACTCTAATTCTTGAAAAGGAAAATAATATTACAGATAATTCAGGAAAAGAATCCCAAATAGCAATAAAATGAAAAAATGTTCAGTCTTCCCTAGTCATCACAGAAAATTAAAGTGAGATAACAAAACATAATTGTATATCATAATAGTAACAAAAATGTAAGTTGTATACATTTTGTTGTGAGGATGTGTGAATGTTAGAACTTTCATACATAACTGATAAAGTAAAAATTGGTACAATCACTTTAAAGAGCAACTTGAAAACATCTAATAAAACTGAAAAATGTGATATATATTTAAACTACATGCAGGAACATGAAAATTGCAATAATGTTCATCGTGGCATTGTTCATAATAGTGAAAAATTAAAAAGAACCTACATTTCCATCAATGAGGAAATAAATAAATTGTGCTACTTTCATATGACAGGATATTATAAAACAATAAAAATGAATGGATTTGACCTATCTGGAACATCATAGATAAATCACAAAAGGACAATATTGGGTGAGGAAAGGAGCTCAGGATAATATAAACAGTTGGTTCCATTTAAATAAACTTTTAAGACATGCAAAACAATGGTATATTATAGCCACATACAGGGCAGCAATAGTATGAAAACATGCATGGGATAGCTAAACACCAAATTCAAGACAATGACAACGCTGGAGAGAAAGAGCAATGAATAGGGTCGGGGATTGGTATTCCAGAAAAACCTCATTTTAATCCACAATGATTTTTTTTTAAAAAAAGAAGCACTTGATGCATGATTAGCAAAGCATTATTAGAGACAACTGGATGCATATCTACAGGTACATAGGTATCCATCATTATTCTGTCTTTTTTTTTTTTTTTTGCTTAATATTTAACATAAAACATTGTAAAGAAACAATGAGCACCTAAAACTGACTCTTCATTCAAAAGAATGAGAGAGAACTGCCTTGCAAGTGTCCAAAATCTTAGTTCTAAAGAAAATAAGCAGAGCTTGGAGTCAACATAGATTCAGAGCATGAGCCAGCTAAGGAAAGCCATATGCATGCTCTTGGGTGCTGCCTCTGCCTGCTCTGTGGTGTCAGGCATGGCATGGAAGCAACCTGAATGTCCATTGACAGATGAATGTGGTACACATATACAGTGGAATATTACTCAACCATAAAAAATACTGAAATAATGCCATTTGCAGCAACATGGATGGACCTAGATATTAGGTCTGAAACTAACACAACATCGTAAGTCAACTATATTTCAATAAAAATTAAAAATAAAATTTTTAAAAAAGAAATGTTGCTTCTGCCTTTGTATGTGGTTGGGGAAGAGGGCAGGGGACGACCCACCAGAAAAGACTGTAGTGAACTGTGCTGGGGGAGTTCATTCTCAAAAACACTAATGCCATTTAAAGTGCTTCAGCCACACGTGTTGCTGTTTAGCTGTGCAGCACCATGAGTCCGGTCCTTTAACCTCCCTGCATGCCTGAAGATACTGACTTGTCCAACCCAGAGAGGGTTGGAGACTCTCAGTGTTTCCAGAAACCCCAAAGTTCTCCATAGAGCAGCTGCGTTTGGAGGGACCAGGCGCTTTAACGTCCCAGAAAGACCTCCTTCCACACCCTGGGAGCTGTGCTTATCTCATAGGCCTGCAGTTAAGGAAGAAGAAATGATTGCTTTGAAAGGGGCCAAATTCTAAGTCCCTGCCTGTTCTTAGAGGCAATTGATTATTCTTTTGTTCCAGCAGATGGGGCACCCTGGCAGATAAACCAGAATCTGAAGGTAACCAGCACAGAAGTCATCACCTGCACAACAGCCCTGACCTGGCAGACGGCTCCGGCAATCGGGCGAGCCGGCCCGGTGGATGACCAGGTTGGTAATGCCAACCCCACCTGCTCAGGACACTATCGCCATGTGCAAGAGCAACCGGCCGCTCTGTCTACAACCATCAAAGCAGCAGGTGATCCGTTCAAACTAACAATCTGAGTAATAGAAGACTGAGGTATTGACATACCCCACGCTTTGATCTACCACTCCCTTGAAAACATCTTTTGAGAACAAGTAGCCCAAAACTGGTCAAGGCAAATTAGTCCAAAATGGGTGTTGTCTGACCTCTTGGTCATCGAGTCTGCATCTGGAGGCACATTCGGACTGTGGAGCAAATCACACTGAAAGATTGTGCCCCCTCCTGCCTGAATATTTCAGGAGCTGTTCAGAATTCAGCCAGCAAGTCATGCTTCATTCAGGGCGGTTGATTAGTTCCAGTGTGGAGGGTACTGGACAGGACAATGAGTGGACAACAGACAGTGATTCATAGATTCCTCTGCTAAGAGTCGCAGGTGGTTTTAGGATAGAAAGAAAAGGAGGCTTAGTCAGTTCTCAAATCTGTCCTCCTGTCATAAGATTAACCACAATTACTCGAAGTTATCGTAGTCATTCTCAGAAATGTCAAGTGCAGATGCTTTTCTGGGCATTCAGATGCTTCTCCCTCTTTCAATCTCCCTCCTCTCTTTGGAGTGGCCCAGAAAAACAACAGACTGGCCACGAGCCCCAAAATCAACGTTGTTCACTTACAGTTGGTTACCATAATGCACTAAAATGTCTTATCTGGAATGAGCTCTTTAAATATTTCAAAGAAAAAGAAATGTAGCTTTTTCCAATAAAAGGAAGTAACTGGTAGCATTAGAAAAATTGAAGAAAAGCTGGGGAGTGAAGTGCAGTGATGCCGGCCATGAGGTGCTTAACTTTTTAAAAAAAAAGAAAAAGCTGATTTCAATTGCTAAGGCAACCCAAATGTACAAGAAATCTACTTGTGTGCATGAAACAGAATGTTACATACATAAAACAGCCAAGACTAACCAACATTTGAGAGTTAAACATTAAGAGAACAAAATTCTTGAGCTTAATTTCCTAGTCTGTATTTACCTAAAATTAATTTAGTAAAGAATTAGAATAGAGGAAAAAACAGTTAAAATTCTGTTAAAGAAAAACAATGCACATATGCTTATTAGGATAGAAAATTATCCCAATAAGCATATTTACATTGGGACATAAAACTAAAATATATATATATATATATTTCTCACATGTAAATAAGCTATATATGTGAGAAATATGTTCCCAAACTCTATTATATATTTAAATTCCATAATCCAGGTTTCCACGGTAGGTCTTAGGTTAGCCAAATGGCGATAACAATAATTCAGGTGCCCCCCAAAAATACTTTAGCAAGAGCTGCAAGAACAAGAGCTACAAAAAGAGTATTGCCCAAGTAAGTCAAACAAAACAAGTTTTCTATTTGAATTATCATATTCATTGCCAAATACTCCATTTTTTTCCTCTGAAGACTGAAAGGTTTGATATAATAAGGTTTAGTATAAAGAACTCTCAGGAATTCCCTGGAGGTCCAGCGGTTAGGACTCTGCACTTTCACTGCTGAGGGAGCAGGTTCGATCCCTGGTCAGGGAACTAAGATCCCGAAAGCCACATGGCGAGGCAAAAAAAAACGCTCTCCACTACATCTGAATTTCACCTCATTTAAAAACCATCGCACTTCAGGTGTCCCAACCATGGAAATGATACCTGGACACACACACACACACAGCCCACCCCACCCCAGTCTCAGGGGAACGTTCACCTAAAGACCTCTCTGTTTAGGCAGGCGTACTCTGCTAGAAAGGAATATTAAAGAGAACTTTGAAGAAGATTGGAACAGGAGAATGGGTGGAACAAAGGAAACGTATTGAAATCCTTTATGTGCCTCTCTTTTAAGCGCCTCTCTTTTAAGCTTCGTGTCATACCGTTCTTACAACAATCCAGGAGGTACACGCAATTGTCCCCATTGAACAGAGGAAGAAGTGGAGCTCAGCTGGGCTAAGTGGGACCCAGAGGTTACACGGTGAGGCAGGGGAGCCAGGGTTTGAACTCTTGGCGGGTAGGACCACCCTTCCCTTCTGAACACCTGTGCCTAGCACAACACCAGGAGCAGGGTAGGCATTTGGTAAATGTTTGTTGAGTTGAATCTAACCGTAAGGCTTGCCCACTTAGGTGCATGTGGAGACTGGCATCAGAAGGCCAATATGCAGTCTGAGGGGTGGCAAGGATGAGGGGTCAGCCCAGTCTGGGGTGAAGTGAGTAATTTCATCACTCAGATCGCCTGTAGCTCTGTCTGCCCGCTCTCCTTCGGTACTGTCCTCTTCTCACCATTCTCTCTCCCCAGCTCCAGCCCCCTGTCCACCAGTGGTTTGTTCTTCCAACCTGGCAGCCAGCCTTGACAGGGCCTGAGGCTGCTTGCTCCTTACCCCACTTCCTGAGGGAGCTGGTAGCCGTGAAAACAGTGGCCCAACGTCAGAGCTGTGGACCAGCCATGGCTTGCTTTTTGGGATTATCCAGGCCCTGAGGAACCCCAGCTCCCCACTGACAATGTTGCTCCAAAATGCCACCAATTTGCAGGTGAGCGCTGGGAATGGAGCTTCAGATGGGTCCCGTGGGTCGGGGACTCTTGCATTGCTTTCTTATACGGGTTTTAGGCAGAGGGCTGGAATCTAGTTATTAGAAATATCAGTAAAGTGTTGTGTTCCCTAACATGGGAAAGGAAGACTCAGGGAGATTTGGTAGTCCCTGGCACACATGCCACAGGTAGCCTGAGGAAGGGTTTTAAGAGGGAAAGACACCAAGACTGTGGAAGGAGGTATCCAGGCGTGTCCCTGGTGGCAGAGCCTGAACACCATGCAGCTTCTACCACAGGGTCCTGCACGGCACCTTTCCCCTGCTGGGAGCTTCAGGGAGCACTTTCTCACGTGCCCCTTCTGAGTATCAGCCCGGTTTTAAAATAATAATAATAATAGCAAAAACTACAACCACAGTTTGCTGATAGCTACTAATTGCCCGGTACCATGCCAGGTTCTTTACCTATTCCAACCCGCATCAGTGGTATTGTTATTGCCCCCATTTTGCAGATGAGAATATAGGATGGAGGTTTAATAACCTGTCTGAGCCTCAGCCAGCGAAAAGAGTCAATCTGGATTCCACGCCACCATGCACCAGCCCACAGGTCACCCTGGCTGCTCAGGAGGATGGACCCAGGTTGCTGCCATGGTCCACCTTCTTACCAGCTTTTGATCTCAGTGGAAAGTTACTTGGACTCCAAATCCCCCTACATCCCCTCCTCTTGGCCACCTACGCAGGAATGAATACATGAAAAGCTGGCCAATCACTCTTCCTAGGTACAACTTCTATATCATGAGTTTCTTAGGTTTTCAACCAACATGGTAAGGAAAAAGGACTTAAACCCTAAGTCACATTAGAAGCTGGCTCTGCCTTCTCATCCTGGCCTGCCCTGAAATCAGCTAAACTTCTCTGGACTCAGTTTCCACATATTCGACACGGATCAGAGTGGGCCTCTCATCTCCTAGTATGCAACTGTGTCTTGTGTCTCTGCCTCAGTTTTCAGGTTCATTTGGCCATGAGGATGAATAGAGTCAAAATGCCAACTAAGCTTGGACCACTTTTCAGAGATACAGACACTAAAAAAAGTGCCACTGGGATCCTTCCAGTGCTCAAATACTTCACAAATCCTAGAAACATACATCTGGAAAGAATCTCAGGAAAAGTTCTAGTCAACCCTTCATTTTCCATAAACTGAGGCTCAGAGAACACCCTGGCCATTCCCCAGCACGTGGCCCCGCCCCGGCAGGTAGCATATAGCAGGACTTGGATTCAGATCGAAGACTCTCTTAATCCAAAATTCCCATGTCAAGCTGCACATATCTCCTCTGATTTTGTTATTTTAGCCATTAAAATATTCACATTTGGTAATATTGTCCTGAATAGCAGAAAGGGGGGAATAAAGCAACCCAATCTTCTCGGAATGTCAGATACAGGAAGACCCTTGAAAATCATCATTAATAAAGAAATTGAGGCGCATGAATATGAAAATGTTTTCCTAGTAAAGTCCAACTAGCTGATGGCAGGCAGAGGCTCCAATTCTTCTGCAGACGCTCAGCCCAGGGCTCTCTTTTCATGATGCCCTGATGAAAATGGCAGAGAGATGGCCATTTGGTCTTGTTTTCTAAAGTTATTCGTTGCCATAGTACTTCATATTTCTTACATATTTCAGACAGTTAAACCATGCACAGCTATGAAAAGTTCTGTATTCAGAGACCACTCTGCCGAAATCAGAGGAAACACCTAGAACGTGGGTTAAAGTAAAGGAAAAAAAAAAAAAAAAAAGCAACCACATATACAGTCATTTTCAGCCAGGCGATCAAAACTGGACAATGTAGACACTTTCATGCCACAAGCTGAAACAGAGCTGAAAGGCCCACGGCCCGGGACAAGGCTCTCAGGCTGGACACCAGCCCCCGCTTCTAAGCCTTCTCCCCTTCGCCCTCTGCTTTCCCCGATCAGGGGTCATGGGGCAGGAGGGAGGGGCTTGTTTTGTTTTCTGTATAATGAAGCTTTCAAAAGGCCGAGAAATGGAACTTCTATGCCTTGCTCTGCAGAAGCTCATTTCTTAATATTTTTAAGAAACGTATAAACAAACAAAAAAAAATTTGCCAATGTCCACAAAGCCCCCTTGTGGAAGTATATTTAAAAACCATTTTGAGGACTTCAGTGTTGAGGGGGAGGAACCATGGCATTCAGGGTGTTTTAGGCTCCCT
Organism: Eubalaena glacialis; assembly: GCF_028564815.1. Taxonomy (NCBI): domain Eukaryota; kingdom Metazoa; phylum Chordata; class Mammalia; order Artiodactyla; family Balaenidae; genus Eubalaena; species Eubalaena glacialis. The sequence goes on along the minus strand of NC_083721.1, from coordinate 97,990,152 downwards.
GTGGGCTGGTGGTGGTGAGAAGAATACACGCAGGTACCTGCCTTGAGCGGCCCCAGCAGAGCCCCCCAGCCAAACAGCCTGCCTCCTGGACTATCTTTGTATAACTACAGAATCCTTTTTTCTTTTCCTGGGAGCCACCAAAAAATAAAGCCCAACATAAATCTTAGCAGATTTCATCCCACTTTAATTCTACATTGCTTTTATCTGTCTTTAATCAAAGAAAATCAAGCAGCCTAACTTGGCTTACCTTTTTCTTCTCCTTTTCTTTCCTTCTTTTTTTTTTAACTTTCTGGAAGAAAATACCTTTGCATCTCCCAAGACAACAGAATCTTTTGAACTAATAAAAGCCATACAGGTTCCAAGCTATAAGTTTTTCCTAGGGAAGATTTTCAATTTCCTTCTAGGAAAAATTAACAATTAAAAACTTCCCTGAAAGTATGTTAAAGACCACAGTGAGATGGAAATGAAATAAAATGCTCCTTGTTCTGTATTTTTTTTAACTCAAAGAAAAACTTTTTTAACTTTCATGATGTGCATATGGCCATTAATTTCAATGTCATATTATGGTTTTTGGCTGAACAGACAGTATGTATGTATGTATGTAAGCAAACAAAGCAAATGCATTTTGTATTCAAATTTATACAACTCCATACATTTTTATGCTGTTTATTTGAAAATTAATTTTGGCTTAGGCCTCAGAGACAGCAAATGTTGTCAAGATTTGAGGGCTACCTGAAAAGCCTTGGGGACAGCATTACCCTTATGCATAAGAAACAGCAAAATAAAATAAAAATAAATGAATTTCCAAATACGTCATGGCTAATCCCTTGAGCTGACCTACAAATGAATTATGGAGGTTTTGCTACAGGACTGAGTAGATCTGGTGATTTCACTGAGAGATTTATCTTATTTTCCGACTTATTTTCATATCTTATTTCCTTTTCTTTTAGAATTAGACTGTAAATAAAATGGCTAAGACCGAATGAAGCTCCCTTTCACAGAACTCATATTGGATTGATAAATTAAAACAGTGAGATGAGTTTCGTATGACCCATCCTCTAGGATTTGGGAAATTTAGCCGATGCAAAACAAGGCATTAATTTGGAGAAGCCTAGCTACTTACCACGCTTAGTGTTCTGACAATGATGAATGGCATCATTCCAAGCAAATGGTAATTTCACTTTTTGTGACAGTACTTTAGAGCAAAACCGACTTTCTTCACACAAAGAATTTGCAATCCTATTGAGCAGAGGCAGTACCTGAATATCAGAAATCCTTCATTGTTTAAGTATCATCTGATATTCTTGATTGGCTTCAGACTGAAGTTGGAGTTGAATTAGGGAGAACTGGAGGTTAAGTCCTAACCTTGAAAGACTTAGCAGCCATTGAAACACTGCCTTTGGGCACTTATTGGCCTGTATTTATCAAAAAAAACTTTTCAATTCAATGAGGGGAGGGAGAAAACACAAAACTTGTCACATTCATCAAGTGAAGCCACTGGAAAGACATCTACAGAACACCCAAAAAGCATAATCTTTCCGAAGCGCTGATAGAAATGGTAATTGGATGGGTCAGAGAATAATACAACCAAAGCAGCGGCAATGCAGAATATGGCGGAAAAATCAAGGTCAAAAATAAAAGAACAGATCCTTTCTAACTTTCGAAAAACTTACACTTGGCCTTTGTACTAAGGGAAAATATACCTGTTGCTACCGTAATTTATATCCTCACAAAAGCCCCTCAAAAAGAACCTTTGAACATAAAAGGCATTAAAGACCCTCATTCTCCGCAGCCCATAAGAAAGCTTCACCTTAATATTGACTCCTCCAAAATATGTTTTCTGAAAGCAAAAAAAAAAGATTTTTTTTTTTTTAAAGAACAACTAAAAGCAGTGACTCCCTTTCAGAATCTAACCCATCCACCTTTCAGCAGGAAAGGTATGTTCTGGGGAGGACTGAGGGAGGGATATATTGAATATATTTAAACTCTTCCCTGAGAGACTGCAAAAAACACAACAAAACAAAAAAAAAAAACAGACTCTTGGAGGACTGGCAGAGAATACCAACATTGTATCCCAAAAGGGGAACAGACCTGATGAGTCATAGAGTCTTGATTGCATGTCTTCCTGCCTTCTTTGCTGATGAGCTAACATCAGGGCAGAGCCAAATGACACATGTAAACAGATGAGCGTCAGGGGATGCCACATTTTCCCATTTTTATCTTTTTACACAAACACCTCTGCACTGGACTTGGAAGGACTTTTGGCACAACATGGAGAGCTGATATTCTGGGCTACATCCAGCTCAGCTTGAAAAGCAAGGGATCTGGTAAAGTGGTGTGTAGCTCAGCTTGGTGGAAGTATGCGGATGCAGGTGTCTCCTTGCTGACAAAGATACCGGCTAAGGGGGAAATCGTCCCTAAAAAGCCAGGATCTGGAGTCCCTCCTCTTCATCCCAGGGAATAAAGCAGAACACCCGCAAAACCTCCGTAGATGGGTTCCCAGAAGAGGTAAAAAGAAACAATCCAGAGCTCACCCTGGCATTTCGCTGGAAACTGTACAAATTCACTGATGTGCAAGAAAAGACAGTGTCATTTGTTAATTTGCAAAATTCTAAAGTGCCTGGATACCCATTTCTATTAATCCAGAGATTCCACTTTCCACATTAGAGTTCTACAGTGATGTAAGGAAGGAGATGGGGTTTCTGATTTGTGCTGACAGAGCCACATCATATTTTAGGGAGATGACATAGCTCTTGACGGCTCCCTCTAATCTATTCCCAGTAATATGTTCATCTGTACGTTTTCCCCGGGCACCAGAAGAACAACCTTAGATCCCTAAAACAGTATGTCATTTCTTTCCACAAATCTCATATGCACATATATTATTATTATTTAACATTTATTAAGTACCAACAGTATGCTAGGCACAATAGACATAAGGGGCCATAAAAACATATTTAATGCATCAAAAACCACAATAAAAGGACGCTGTGTTTGTGCCAGAAGACAATAAAAATCTTTGCAATTCATAGTTCAAGATGAAATGCATCCCAGGTCCCAGAGCAGCCTTAGTACAGTGTGGCATATCAAAAAAGGTATTAGAATTTTCACTCAGCCGGAGTAAGGAAGGTTGTGCATACCTTACGATTAAACGGGGCCTTCCTCAACTTGATGACATTCTGCAACGAGTAATGAATTCTCTAATGGCAAAGCATTAATTACTTAACCATCTAGTTAAACCTCAGCCCTCTGCATCACCTCTGATCACCTCTGTACCAAGAACTACAGTAGGCATTTAAAATGCATTTCTCTGTATAACAGTGGAGTATGCAGTTATTTGTTTTACTGAAATTTGGAAAGGTTAAGTGAGTCACCCAGGGTCCGTGCTCAGGAATCAATGTCAGTTTTCCTAGAGTTGCATCTAACACACACACACACACACACACACACACACACACACACACACACACACAGTTGAAGAAAAATAAATGTCATCAGAAAGCTTAGGGATTTGGAGTTAATTTAACATCAAATAACCAATTTGGATCTATGTAAACACAGCATTAGCCTGGCCAAGGTAGAATTTTATGCTAAAAGGTGTCAGCTTTTTCACTTGCTAAAGCTCCTTTTGTCAAGGTTTAGAGTAGGGTTAATAGCATGAACTCAGGAGCCAGATTTTATGGGTTCAAATCCTGGCTCTGACAGATGTGTGCCTCTAAGCAAGTTAATTAAGATTTCTCTGTCTCAGGTTCCTCATCTGTTCAAAAGATATGAGGAAAATAATAGTAGCTTATTTCAAAGACTGGTTGTGAGGGTAAAATGAGTTAATACATAGAAAAAGCTTAGTAAATGCCCAGCACATAGTAAGTCCTTCAAAAGCTATTATTTTGCCAGAGCCTAGCACTGAAAAGCAGACACTGTGCTGCTTTTTAGATAAAAAGACAATATTCCTGAGGCTCCATGAGCCTCACGTGCTACAAGTTGCTTTTCTATCAGTAAAAAGGATTTACTCTAGCCGTCCAGCTAACTCTCTTCCCTTCAGCCCTTCTTGAACTTCGTGAATCTACAAGACAACTAGCTAAGACCCCACAAAGTTGGCTTTTCCATGGTCACCTTCACTGAACAGCAGACAGATGGCTGGAGGGTTCACAAAAGACCAGACCCGTAGTATGCGGCCTTTTGGAGGTGCTATGAATGAATGAGCGATCAGACAGTGCTTAGAAGCTCACAGAATCCGACCGAGGATTCAATCTATAGATGCAGGATCTTCTTTAAAATCATGCAGCTCTCAACAATGTGCAGACTAATTTGTCTATTTTCCATGTACTTTCCACTTCCTCTCCATTCTGTTGTACATCTTCTCAAATTTTCTCTGCTTGTTATTTCGACAGAGGACTTAGAGAAGACGGGAGAAGTAAACTTCAAATCAGTTGAAGTTTGGGTAGTAAACTACCCAAAGGATAGTTTTAGTTGGAGAAAACATCAAAGTTAATGACTAAATTAAAACTTTTGGATTACCAGTCAACATCAACAGATATGCATTCTTCAGCCAAATTAGGACGAATAATAAAAGTTGCAGCAAGTGGGAAAACAATCAGAGCTGATGCTTGGTACAAAGAAAGGAGGATTATTGTTTTTATTAATTGTTAATTGTTAATATTGCTTTTACTGTCATAAACATCAAGGGGCTAGACAATTAACTGCTATAAATTAAGGGCAGTCTAAATTATAAGACTTGCCCACTAACAATTATAAAATAATTGCTTTTAAAAAACATAAAAGTATATGATTTAGACTTGAAGTCACAAAATACAGGTTTTTAAAATGATTTTACTGCCAATATTTCCTTGAAGCTCAGTTACCCCATGGGAATTAAAAACCCATCAGGATTACTTAGGTGATACAACTCAAGATATCATTCTTAAGGAAATGACCGTGGAGCACAGAAGTTTTTTAGGCTTTCACACCTTTCCAAACTACTTTTTTTCGGAAGGATATGGCCTCCTTTTTGTAGCTCTAAGCTTAAAAGTAGTGCCTTTTAATTATACACAGACTAATAAAGCAAGACTTATTTAAATGTAATTTTGCAACTTGTACACACAAACTCAAGCCAGTGGATGATGAAATGTTGCTAAAATTATCCTTATCCAGTAAAATTTATTGCAGTGATGAAAATCTTGACATCTATTCCAAAGTTCAAATTAAACTTTAGCGTAATACAGTAGCCTGAGCTGGACCAAAGTAAATAAGCAATTATTTATAGTAATTGTATGCGTGCAAATTGCGTGTACTTAACTTTCCAGAAGAAGTCAGTGAACCCACACTGTGGGGACCGCTGAATTAATTACGAGCATACACAAGGGGGTATACTCTTCAATGATCTCAGCATCCATCTGCCTAATACCCACCTGTCTCGTGGCCCTCTGATTTAACCACATATTATGGTATCAATAAAAACTTTCGGATTCAAGGAAAACCATTGCCGTTTCCCAAGATATTTGTCTCCTAATAAACACAGACTGAAGGGGAAGTGTTGAAAGCCATGGCAATATTTTTTCTGTAACGTTTGATACGAATCCCAGCTGCACAACATTGTATGTTAATAACCATTATGTAATGAACAGATGAAGAAGCCCTTTTGAGCCGCTCTGGCAGATTTTGAACTTGATCTTCTATCATTTGATGTCATGCAAGACCAGATAAATGACCCGTCTTTCGAGAGTCTGCAGAGCCCCTTTGGAACAGCTGCACAGTTTTCCCCTCTTCTTTGCTGCAGGTTTCTCACTTAAGAAAAAAACACGCTTCATTACATCGCCTCTTACTTGAGCTGCAAGGGTCTATTCAAGGAAGATAAGCCTCTTAGAAATGAAGTAGCGTTGAATTTAGGTTTTGAGTGACAGCAGGAAGATTTATCCATTCAACAGACAATACCGCTTTCTCTGCATTAATCTAGCAGGCGGACAATGATCTGTTTTTTAGGCCTCATCTCATCTCTTTCCCACAGCAGAAGGTGATTAAAGTTAGGAAACGGGCACTGTGAAAGAAAACTTGAGCGCTATCTCTCTAGCCCTCCTGTTTCCTGAAGTGGGGGGGAGGGGGAAGAGGGAGCCCCCAGGCCAAGGGCATCAATCACAGATTCACAACAAGGATACGATGCTTCCCGGTTGGGAAACCGATAGGCCGCAGGTAAAGGGGTGAGCCCCAGAACCCAGAGAGTATACCACTGGTGTTAATTTCCCAAAGAGAGAAGAAAGCGCAAAGTAGCCCTTCCTAAGCGAAAGCCCTTCCATTCTTCCTGGGGCGCCCAGATGAAAACGTCAGGAATCTTTTGACTTCACGTGATATTCCACCACTATCCACAGGTAAGGGTCAACGAAGTCCCAAATTAGCTGGTCTGCAAACAGCAGCATAGCATGCAAACGCACGCTACGAGGCCATACAAAATTTGAGCAAATGTTCACACAATGCGACCATTCATTTCATCTGACCTTTTGTATCCATCTTCCGCAGCTCAACAGATGCTTCCACAAAAATCCCCGTGGCCCGATGATGAACGTGAAGTGTCCCTCTCTGCCAAGCGCTGAGCAGAGCCCTCTGTGAGCACCTTACAGAGCACTAGTGACCTACAGGATGGTAAACTGGAGTCCAACATCAGAATCCCATTTTACAGGCAACATCTGTATCCTTAGGAGACTTGCCACGTTACTAGCCGAGTCTTTGCTTGGATTGTGTGGCACATCAATTGATGAATGGACTTGAGAGTGAATGTGGAGGCTTAAACCATGCTTCCCGGTTAGGACATATATATTTTTATTTGGGCTGCAATCATAAGACTGTTGCTGTCACATCACAATAGCCAGAGATGCATTTTGTAGACCGCTCACAAACTTGCTCCTTTTTCCTTTAGCTCACCATGAAGATATCTAAATACCACATATCAAATATAGATACATGAAATAAAATGTTCATCTCCTGTTACCCTAAAAGTACCCCTGCATCAAAATAATCAAAGATGAGTCCAAGAAAATTTATAAACCAGATTTTGGAAAACAAGGATGAGGCAAAATGCTTTCACAAGGTACCTATTTCCCTGAAAAGACAGCTCACGGAGGCTGGGAGTCTCATTCAAGTGCGAATAGTGAATTAAGTTAGTGAGTAAGCAGAGGGAAAGTCACAGGCATTACCGCAGAATTAGATCAAGTTGCCCCGAATGACTTCTGAATTTGAGAGCGGATTGTGTGTTCTCTAAAAATCAATATAGAGTCATCACAATTTGACATTTCCTATTGTTAAATTGCATTGTGTTTTGCTTTTGCAAAATATATTGACAATGAAAGCCTTCCTTGATATTCACCCCATGTGATGCTGGAAATATCTGTTTGTCAATCTTAAAGCTACTGTAACCAGTCAAATATGGTAGTGGCAGGATGTAATCCATTTTCAAGTCTCCTAAGAACCCAGATCCAACACCCGTGTGGCCAGAAGAAGATGCTGAAGGGAAAAACAAAACACCACCTGAGCCCTTTGGAAATGGCACACAGCATGACAGCACGTGACTATGCTCACTCAGTGGGCAGCTCTTCAGAAAAGCAGTCATGATTCAAAACAAAACAAACCCAAAAAAACAGCACCAAGTCGCTGTTATGCTCATATTAATGCAATTGAGCCTCAGGAAGGACGGTTTTATTCTTATTAACGCTGGGTCTCAAATTCCTTAAAACTCACAGCACTGTTACAGGTAACTTCTTTTTACCTACTGCTTCCATGATCAAAAATTGACCTCCCAGGTGGCAAAAAAAACCCAAATTGCCTCCCTCCCCCATCAAACCCCTACATCATGCCCAATCAGCACCTACAAAGATAGTCTTCATTTTCTTCTTTCTTTCTGCCTTTTTTTTTTCTTTTTTAATTACTGAAGACTCCTGTTTTAGAGAAATCCCTAATTGCTTCATTTTGAGATGTTATGTTTAACCTCAGGAAATGGTGCTATAAGACCTGGCAAACAGCTTTCTGGTTGTTTCAATCAGGACCAGGCTCTGAAGTCCAGCCAAGTAAGAGCCCTATTCATTTTCCTGCCCTGTCATCTTGATCTTATTTGGGTGTCTGGGGAGCTGGAGGTGCTTAGCCGGCCCTGGGTTTCAGGAGTGGGGGTGGGAGCACCAGGGAGAGCTATGCGATGTGTTAGAGACACTGAAAGTTTTCATTTTGACTCCTTAATGAGCACGACCTTTGACACGGGCTGATGAGTTCCATGCTTGTCCTGGTGCGCTTTTTGAAAACATTTGACACTGGTCACAGGTCTGACAGGGATATGACTAATGAAGTCGTGGTATAAAAATAATGGGCTGCAATTGCAAGTCATTTGCATGAAACCAAACTCCTTAAAAACTTGTCCCTGTTCACTTTCTGTTTTCTAAATGAGTCAATAATACGAATCAGATGGCTTGAAGGCAAGAGGCTCCCAAATATTCCTTCTATAAGTTTGGTAAATTAGTTGGCATTTGGTGCAATTTTTGTTGCCTTGAGGCCTGGTTTAAATTGGACTGTAGTTACTAAATTGTTAGGGCGATTGTAGGATGTGTAGGATAATACATAATACCTTGTTTTTCTTAAGCGTTTCGTCAGAGAGCTTCTTGTGAGGTCAAGGAACCCAGACAGCTCTTTGCAGGGAACATCAACTGAGAGTAAACGAAGAAGAAATGGAAGGAAGCGGGTGCAGGGGGCAGGAGAGGGATGGAATAAAAGGAGGGAAAAGAGGAGTGACAAAACAGAATCAAAAATGAAAAGGAGAAGGCAACATGGAGTAAGGTCCAAAAATGCAAAGGGAGAGAAAAGGTAGGGGGAAAAAAGTGAAAGGGGGAAGAATAGAAAAATGAATGCAGAAGAGTTAGAGTAATGAGGGGAATGGAAAACAGCAATGAACCTGAAAGAAGAAACTGCTATTCCTATTTTAGTTTATCCTATGAAACTATGTACTATTTACCCTCAGAGAGCGCTAAGCATCCACTAAACAAAATCCTGGGCTCTTCCTCTGTCTCTGCGCGATGCAGCCCAAGTCCATGATGGTTCATCCTTTCACCTGTAGCTCAAAATGCCCTCCATGATGGAGAAGCTTTCAGCAAAGCCTGGTCGTATTTAATCCCCCGATTCAGAAGCAGCAGCCATGGGGAGCATATAGCATGTGTTCCTTCTAGAGCCTTCCTCCTTGGTAGCTTGGTTTAAACATTTGGGATTTTCTTTATGATTTGTCAGTTTCAGCACATCTCTTTGGGATTTCATTTTGCTCGCCTGGTGCATATGACACAATTAAATATCCCATGTCCCTAAACTTAGATCAAAAGAAATACAAGTGATTTACAGATATACACACATGCATCAAAAGAGCAAATGAACCAAAGAAAGGTTGCTTGGCACAGACAAAACTATGCACACAAGTTTAGAAAGGAACCAGCTGTGCTTGCTCTGCAACGTTGGGAAACGTTCTTAATCTCAGTGAGCCTCAGTTTCTTCAGTCACAAAGTGGAGGATTAAAAGATTATTTTTCATAAAGTACTAGCAAAGTACCTGGCACACCGTGAGTAGCTAAAATGAATGAGTGAATGAATGAATGAATGAACGTAGTTGGAGTAGTAATATCTTTTTTGTTTGTGCCTGGCCTTCAAGAAAGTATTTCTCACCTTCCATTTCTAATGATACATAAAGAAATCAATAATAATTCTACTGATATCCCTCAGTACTACTGAAGATGTGGGAAGAGAACACACACATAACTCCATAAACTTACCACAGTGAAGTTGCACATTCTACTCCTAAAAACCTGAAATCCAAACAACTGACAACTGACAACCAACACGTTCTCTCTCCCTCTCTCTTTCTCTGTCTCTCTCCTTCTCTCTCTCTTTTTCTCTCTCTCTCAAACGTACCACCATATTTCAAATCACCACTCACATCCTAGGAAAAGTACTATCAGCCCAATCTCCTGTGTTTACTCCTAAAGATGCACAAACTGAGAATTAATGTACATAATTATGACTTGATAATATTCAAGATTAGCAAATACTTTAAAATCAAATTTTTGACAACTATTTTATTGTAGCCTAATTCTTAAAAAATTGGTCAATCATGGTTACTTTCAGTACATTAGAAATGGCCAAATTCTGGTCACCCCAAACCCCAAATATTCTAGATATACATATATGTATTTATTCTATGAATTTGTCCTTGGCAGGTAACTTAAACCATATTCACTGTAATATTATTTAATATATTTGATATAATATTAATGAGACTCCTGAGTCCATAAGCAAGTTTTGTTACTAGTTGCTGAAATAAATATGTAGAAGATTTTCTCATCCCAGGAAGCCAAGCTAACATTAAAAGCCAGCAATAAACTTTAGAATAAATTTCAAAAAAATTGAAGAGTTGGTTTTTGAGAAACAAAGTGAAGTTGAATAGAGTCAGATAGAAAAAAAATGAGGAAAAGTTTAGAGAAAGCCTGAGAAGTCTCAAAAGAAAGAAGTTTGAAGATTTTAGAAAATTTCCTGTTGAGTTTGAGTATATTACTGGTAAACTACTGTCTATTTCTAAAGAAGGTGGGATTTAACAACTGGGTACAAAATTCAGCAACTAAGAAGTCATCCTTTCTCTTAAAGTCAGTAATGCTAAGAACCATACAAAATACCCCATGCAGCCCAGCATTCTAGTTATATTTTTTTAAATGAAAATGAACTAAAATGAACAATGTAAATAGAATGAAAAATATACTATACTAATATACTAATAGAATGAAATTAGATCTATACTAATAGAATGAAAAATAGATCCTAAGGGGAAAAGATAAAAGAAATTCTAGTTAATTCACCCAAAGAACGTGATAAAGAAGCAAGTATGAAAGGATCTTATGAGAATGATGCTGACTGGTGATTCTCCATTTCCACAGATTTTCAAATAAGATGAAATGTTTCCCCATGGATGGATGGATTGAAAATAAAGAAAACCCTCTTGACAATAGTAAATACAAGAGTGCTATTAAGTATTGGAAGAGATGACCAACAGAGGTTATGGGTTAGAGATCTTAGAAATCTTTTAAAAACAGGAGCAATGACCATTTGTCTTAGATGGTTTGTGTCTTCACCCACCTGGAGGCCAAATACTGAATCATTACCAAATGTATGATTCTGTTATCCCAGAGATTGAGGTCATTACCCCTGAAGTTTAATGCATGGGAATGGAGTAGGCAATTGATAGTGCCGAACTGAGGATTTAAGGATGGAAGCAGACAATGACAGAATATAAGTCCAGCATTTCATTTCTCATGAACTCCACAGAAAATAATTTTCTAAAAATAAAAGCTTGCTGAAGTTCTATTTTGTATTTTACTTATGTGTGTATATAGCTTATTTCCTTTACTAAACCATTAGCTTCTTGAGGGCAAGAGACATATATTCATCTGAGTTTCCCCTCCCTACCACCCCACTCAGAGTCCCTAACACCAGGGCTGAGAGCCAAGTGTTGCCATCAGACCTATGGGCGCCCATAAAGTCATACTTGTCAGTGTCCTTTGTGACTGGTTTGGTGCCTAGACTCTAGAGGTAAACTATTTTGAATATCTTCCCTACTTTTGAGAGCTAGATTTTCGTGAGAGGAGGGAGTTTTATCTGCTTTGTTCATTAATGAATCCACAGCACCTAGAATTGTTTCTGGCCCATACCATGTATAATGACTATTGGTTAAATGAATGGTTGATATTCAATACACTTGTTAAGTGCTAGGAATAACAATTTTTTAATTCTCCCAGACAGGAAAAAAAAATTAAAATCATTCTCAGCTGGTTTTGTATCCTTGGATGCAAATCCATACTAATCGTAACCTTTTTTGTTCTCCGTCTTCCTATTATATTCCTATGAAAGAATATGTACACCCAGCAAGTTGCACCATGGTGTTTCAAAAGAGGGAAAATGTTTCAATAACACCAATAGTCCCATGCAGAATAATTACTTCAATTCCTATTTTTAAACTTTTCATTTCAAAGATTTCCAAATATCTGCCTAATCAGTAAGTAGTCCTAAAGCTACATTGTTCTAATCCTCTTCTCTGCAAGTAAAATGGGAGTGAAAGTATTTGATGCCAAGGGGGAAGGCATCATGAAAACCATAGAATTTTGTAAATATACTATCTAATGTAAAAAAAATTTTTACATTATAAACCACACTGTGTATTTTAATACCTCCTTTTCGTTTTCCCATACCTTTAAGTTTCTAAAGCCAAAAACTAGTTTTCCATCTGGTTAGCATAATTTATTTATTGCCTTGGGCACAGATTTGCCATGTAATATAAATAACAATACTATTTTGCATGGCTATTATACCTCTGGAAACTTCCCCAACATTAATTTTCACAACCCTCCTTAAGGAACAGGTGAACACTCACATTATTAAGGCCCTGGCTTGAAGAAGAACACGTTTGCAAGAAAGTTTTAATTTACTGTTTGTCAATTCATTGTTATATGGGTGTCTACTTGTGTTTCACTAGATCCCTAAAAAAAACCATTTGCCTTGTAACATTCCCCAAAGAACATATAATTTCAGTTTAGATTCTTCTCTTAACCAGGCAGGAGGCTGAATTCCATTTGTTTATATGTCTGTTGTAAGAGATCTCTATGTCCACAGGATAACAAAGCTCAATTGGACTAGATACACAAGTGAAATTTCTCAGTTTGGTCAGTTCGTAAAGCATAATCATCTGACAACACTCTCCGTGCAATAGCTTTTAAAAACAGTTTCCCATTTACTAAGAACCAGCACTTGGTGTTGCCATCGCTGTAGTAAAAGGAGAACACAGTGTCGCCGTCGTGGTAATAACGAGTAACATTTGCTGAGGACTATATGCTGGTTCTTGTTCTAAGCACCTTATACGTATTAACTCATTTAACTTTCACAATAACCTTAAAACATAAGTGCAATTATTGTCCCCTACTTCACAGATACAGAAACTGGGGCAAAACGATAGATAGATAGATAATTGCCCAAAGTCACACAGCTAATAAAAGGTGGGAGGGACCAGTGTTCCATAGCCTGAGACCAATATTTATTGAGTATCTGTTTTTTGTCAGGCACTTCATATGCTTTGACTGCTCAATATTTTCTATATTAGAGAAATGACCATCCTGTATTTTGATTTTCAGCAATGTTTACCAGAAAACCTGGAATTACCCAAATCTTTCTGATAATCACGTCTTTTACCTAAAACAGTAAATGCTGAGAAAACAGTAACAGATTTTTTTTGACATTGTTATACATGGCTTGGATTCTGCCAAAGGGACTGTGGCTTATTACCACATGTAAACACACAAACACACACACACACACACACACAATCGCCTGCTGAATTGGCCAATTCAAACAACTAGTCAGTGCAATGAAGGTTGGGGAAATCAGTCAAACGAGTTATCTGACACCTTGTAGAACAAAAGGGGACAGAGGGAAGGGGATCCAAATATTTGTTGGTTCTCGTTTTTCACGCTTTAATAACCTGTACTGGAATCACACAGAAACCTAGTTCTGGAGCCTGTAAAATATTGAGAAGGAAAGTGTAAGGACAACAGATAGAGCTTCTAGTGCCACTTGGAGACTGTACTGATCTGGTTACCTGGTTCCAAAGAGTTACTCTGCACAGCATCATAGCCTAATGCTTCATGGAACAAAGACCTTCTGGTTCCATCTCTATGTCTTTTATCTTTGAAAAATGCGCTTTTCTATTTGTTTACAAAGTCCTGTTATTCACCTACCAGGGGAAAAAATCACATTTAAATTAATCCCTTTAGCCAAAAGTAAATGCTGGTCTGAAAGGTTCAGCTCCAGAAGTAGCCAGGGATAAATGTAAGCTCCATGCAGTTCCAAATCAATTTGTTGATTCAATTGGCATAACAATTCAAATTGTTGCTCTCTGGACCATATTTTAGTTGCAGAAACCAGAAGAAAACTATAAATGAATAGAAAAGAATCTTTATTATTTGTATTAAGTAAAATAAAATTACCTAAAGAGACACCTGAATACATAGAATATCTTTCACCTTTGAAGTAGTTGCTGTATCTTCTGTATAATGTTGAAGTTTTTAACATAGACATTCTTTTATCAAACCTCAGAGTAAATAGCAACATAAAAACATAGAGTAGCTTACTGGCTCATAGATGATGCCTTCCTAAAGTCTGCAGTGGATTATATATACCTATCTTTGGCAATTCCTTTTGGAATGTTTTTTCATTTTTCTGTAGAGATTTTGTGGGAGATTTTTATTTTATTTTGTTTTGATTCTTTCGTGAGATACAAAATTATGTGGCTCTCTGCTTCAAGATTCCTCCCATTGAAAGTTCTGCCATCTTGTTAGGAACATACATGACACATCCACCAGAGTTCAGGGGTGAAGAGAAATGAATTTCAAAACCACACAATTTATGTGGAAATGAAGCACATTCCTCACTTGTTTCTGTGTCAGACATATGGGAAGACTGTGTGTATAATAGGCTGTTTGATTTCTGTGATGGACAGTTTTTTTTTAAGCCCTCTGAAGAAAAAAAAAGTCACACTGGTTTCTAGTCTCATCTATACTTCTTTTCCTGTATTTTCTGTGGAAACATTTTAGAACTCACAGTTTCCATATTAGGTACACTTTCCACAGTTAATTAATCCTGTTTCCTGCATGACAAATGGCCCTATCTCATAAAAGGGAACATTGGCAAGCAAGGATTGAGTCAAAGAAGGTATTCTTTGATATTTATATGTGAATTAGGTTTTTTAATCTTAAAACATTGAACTCTCAAATTAGAAAAATATAGTACCTCTCCTATAGAAAAGTAAATATTGGCATCTTGTAGGTAAATGAAATGTACGAGGTTTTTTTTCCCTCTCTCAAGAACCACAATGCCCAATTACAGGATAAGAAGTATGAGTGGTCTGGAGATTGGGTCAAGATGGCAGAGTAGAAGGACGTGCGCTCACTCCCTCTTGCGAGAGCACTGGAAATATAACTAACTGCTGAACAATCATCAACAGGAGGACACTGGAACTCACCAAAAAAGATGCCCCACATCCAAGGACAGGGGAGAAGCTGCAATGAGACAGTAGGAGGGGCGCAATCACAATAAAACCAAATCCCATGGCCGCTGGCTGGGTGACTCACAGCCTGGAGAACAATTATACCACAGAGGTCCACCCACTGGAGTGAGGGTTCTGAGCCCCACGTCAGGCTTCCCAACCTGGGGGTCTGGCAAGAGGAGGAGGAATTCCTAGAGAATCAGACTTTGAAGGCTAGCAGAATTTGACTGCAGAACTTCGACAGGACTGGGGGAAGCGGAGACTCCACTCTTGGAGGGGACACACAAAGTAGTGTGCCCATCGGAACTCAGGGGAAGGGGAAGGAGCAGTGACCCTATAAGAGACTGAACCAGACCTACCTGCTAGTGTTGGAGGGTCTCCTGCAGAGGCGGGGTGGGGGGGTGGCTGTGGCTCACAGAGGGAACAAGGACACTGGCAGCAAAAGTCCTAGGAAGTACTCTTTGGCGGGAGCCCTCCCAGAGTCTGCCATTAGCCCCATTAGGCTCTGGTGCTGGGTTGCCCCAGGCCAAACAACCAACAGGGAGGGAACCCAGCCCCACCCATCAGCAGACAAGTGGATTAAAGATTTACTGAGCTCTGCCCACCAGAGCAACACCCAGCTCTACCCACCACCAGCCCCTCGCATCAGGAAGCTTGCACAAGCCTCTTAGATAGCCTCATCCACCAGAGGGCAGACAGCAGAAGCAAGAAGAACTACAATCCTACAGCCTGTGGAACGAAAACCACATGCACAGAAAGATAGACAAAATGAAAAGGCAAAGGACTTTGTACCAGATGAAGGAACAAGATAAAACCCCAGAAAAACAACTAAATGGAGTAGAGGTAGGCAACCTTCCAGAAAAAGAATTCAGAATAATGATAGTGAAGATGATCCAGGATGCTGGAAAAAGAATGGAGGCAAAGATCGAGAAGATGCAAGAAATGTTTAACAAAGACCTAGAAGAATTAAAGCACAAAAAAACAGAGATGAACAATACAATAACTGAAACGAAAAGTACACTAGAAGGAATCAATAGCAGAATAACTGAGGCAGAAGAACAGATAAGTGACCTGGAAGACAGAAAGTTGGAATTCACTGCTGTGGAAGAGAATAAAGAAAAAAGAATGAAAAGAAATGAAGACAGACTAACAGACCTCTGGGACAACATTAAACACAACAACATTCGCATTATACGGGTCCCAGAAGGAGAAGAGAGAGAGAAAGGACCCGAGAAAATATTTGAAGAGATTATAGTCAAAAAGTTCCCTAACATGGGAAACGAAATAGCCACCCAAGTGCAGGAAGCTCAGAGAGTCCCACACAGGATAAACCCAAGGAGAACCACGCCAAGACACATAGTAATCAACTTGACAAAAATTAAAGACAAAGAAAAATTATTAAAAGCAACAAGGGAAGAAGAACGAATAACATACAAGGGAACTCCCATAAGTTAACAGCTGATTTCTCAGCAGAAACTCTACAAGCCAGAAGGGAGTGGCACGAATATTTAAAATGATGAAAGAGAAGAACCTACAACCAAGGTTACTCTACCTGGCAAGAATCCCATTCAGAATTGACAGAGAAATCAAAAGCTTTACAGACAAGCAAAAGCTAAGAGAATTCAGCACCACCAAACCAGCTCTACAACAAATGCTAAAGGAACTTCTCTCAGTGGGAAACACAAGAGAAGAAAAGGACCTACAAAAACAAAGCTAAAACAATTAAGAAAATGGTAATAGGAACATACATATCAATAATTACCTTAAAGGACGAATGGATTAAATGCTCCAACCAAAAGACACAGGCTCGCCACATGGATACAAAAACAAGACCCATATATACGCTGTCTACAAGAGACCCATTTCTGACCTAGTGACACATACAGTCTGAAAGTGAGGGGACGGAAAAAGATATTCCATGCAAATGGAAATCAAAAGAAAGCTGGAGTAGCAATACACATATCAGATAAAATAGACTTTAAAATAAAGAATGTTACAAGAGACAAGGAAGGACACTACATAATGATCAAGGGATCAATCCAAGAAGAAGATATAACAATTATATATATATATGCACCCAACATAGGAGCACCTCAATACATAAGGCAACTGCTAACAGCTATAAAAGAGGAAATTGACAGTAACACAATAATAGTGGGAGACATTAACACCTCACTTACACCAATGGACAGACCATCCAGACAGAAAATTCATAAGGAAAAAATAAGCCTTAAATGACACAATAGACCAGATAGATTTAATTGATATTTATAGGACATTCCATCCAAAAACAGCACATTACACTTTCTTCACAAGTGCACCTGAAACATTCTCCAGGATTGATCATGTCTTGGGTCACAAATCAAGCCTCGGTAAATTTAATAAAATTGAAATAATATCAAGCATCTTTTCTGACCACAATGCTATGAGATTAGAAATCAATTACAGGGAAAAAAAAGGAAAAAACACAAATACATGAAGGCTAAACAATATGTTACTAAATAACCAAGAGATCACTGAAGAAATCAAACATGAAATCAAAAAATACCTAGAGGCAAATGACAATGAAAACACGATGATCCAAAACCTATGGGATGCAGCAAAAGCAGTTCTAAGAGGGAAGTTTATAGCAATACAATCCTACGTCAAGAAACAAGAAAAATCTCAAATAAACAATCTAACCTTACACCTAAAGGAACTAGAGAAAGAAGAACAAACAAAACCCAAAGTTAACAGAAGAAAAGAAATCATAAAAATCACAGCAGAAATAAATGAAATAAAAACAAAGAAAACAATAGCAAAGATCAATAAAACTAAAAGCTGGTTCTCTGAGAAGATAAACAAAATTGATAAACCTTTAGCCAGACTCATCAAGAAAAAGAGGGAGAGGACTCAAATCAATAAAATTAAAAATGAAAAAGGAGAAGTTAACAACAGACACTGCAGAGATACAAAGCATCATAAGATACTACTGCAAGCATCTCTAGGCCAATAAAATGGACAACCTGGAAGAAATCGACAAATTCTTAGAAAGGTATAACCTTCCAAGACTGAACCAGGAAGAAATAGAAAATATGAACAGACCAACCACAGGTAATGAAATTGAAACTGATTAAAAATCTTCCAACAAACAAAAGTCCAGGACCAGATGGCTTCACAGATGAATTCTATCAAACATTCAGAGAAGAGCTAACACCCATCCTTCTCAAACTCTTCCAAAACACTGCAGAGGAAGGAACACTCCCAAACTCATTCGACAAAGCCACCATCACCTTGATACCAAAATCAGACAGAGATACTACAAAAAAAAAAGAAAATTACACACCAACATCACTGATGAATATAGATGCAAAAATCCTCAACAAAATACTCGCAAACAGAATCCAACAACACATTAAAAGCATCATACACCATGATCAAGTGGGATTTATCCCAGGGATGCAAGGATTCTTCAATATACGCAAATCAACTAATGTGATACACCATAGTAACAAACTGAAGAATAAAAATCATATGATCATCTCAATAGATGCAGAAAAAGCTTTTGACAAAATTCAACACCCATTTATGATAAAAACTCTCCTGGAGGTGGGCATAGAGGGAACCTATCTCAACATAATAAAGGCCATATATGACAAACCCACAGCAAACATCATTCTCAATGGTGAAAAACTGAAAGCATTTCCTCTAAGATCAGGAACAAGACAAGGATGTCCGCTTTCGCCACTATTATTCAACATAGTTTTGGAAGTCCTAGCCACGGCAATCAGAGAAGAAAAAGAAATAAAAGAAATACAAATTGGAAAAGAAGAAGTAAAACTGTCACTGTTTGCAGATGACATGATACTATACATAGAGAATCCTAAAGATGCCACCAGAAAACTACTAGAGCTAATCAAAGAATTTGGTAAAGTTGCAGGATACAAAATTAATGCACAGAAATCTCTTGCATTCCTATACACTAACCATGAAAGATCAGAAAGAGAAATTAAGGAGACAATCCCATTCACCATTGCAACAAAAGGAATAAAATACCTAGGTATAAACCTACCTAAGGAGGTGAAAGACCTGTATGCACAAAACCATAATAAGACACTGATGAAAGAAATCAAAGATGACACAAACAGATGGAGAGATATACCATGTTCTTGGATTGGAAGAATCAATATTGTGAAAATAACTATACTACCCAAAGCAATTTACAGATTCAATGCAACCCCTATCAATTTACCAATGAAATTTTTTTACAGAACTAGAACAAAAAATCTTAAAATTTGTATGGAGACACAAAAGACCCAGAATAGCCAAAGCAGTCTTGAGCGGAAAAAAACGGAGCTGGAGGAATCAGACTCGCTGACTTCAGACTATACTACAAAGCTACAGTAATCAAGACAATATGGTACTGGCACAAAAACAGAAATATAGATCAATGGAACAGGATAGAAAGCCCAGAGATAAACCCACGCACCTATGGTCAACTAATCTATGACAAAGGAGGCAAGGATATACAATGGAGAAAAGACAGTATCTTCAATAAGTGGTGCTGAGAAAACTGGACAGCTTCATGTAAAAGAATGAAATTAGTACACTCCCTAACACCATACACAAAAATAAACTCAAAGGGGATCGGAGACCTAAATGTAAGAACGGACACTATAAAACTCTTAGAGGAAAACATAGGAAGAACACTCTTTGACATAAATCGCAGCAAGGTCTTTTTTGACCCACCTCCTAGAGTAAAGGAAATAAAAGCAAAAATAAACAAATGGGACCTAATGAAACTTAAAAGCTTTTGTAAAGCAAAGGAAACTACAGACAAGATAAAAAGACAACCCTCAGAATGGGAGAAAATATTTGCAAATGAAGCAACTGACAAAGGATTAATCTCCAAAATATATAAACAGCTCATGTCAATATTAAAAAGACAAACAACCCAATCAAAATATGGGCAGAAGACCTAAATAGACATTTCTCCAAAGAAGACATACAATGGCCAAGAAGCACATGAAAAGCTGCTCAACATCACTAATTATTAGAGAAATGCAAATCAAAACTACAATGAGGTATCACCTCACACCAGTCAGAATGGGCGTCATCAGAAAATCTACAAACAACAAATGCTGGAGAGGGTGCAGAGAAAAGGGAACCCTCTTGCACTGTTGGTGGGAATGTAAATTGATACAGCCACTATGGAGAACGGTATGGAGGTTCCTTAAAATACTGAAAATAGAATTACCATATGATCCAGCAATCCCACTACTGGGCATATACCCAGAGAAAACCATAATTCAAAAAGACACATGCACCCCAGTGTTCATTGCAGCACTATTTACAATAGCCAGGTCATGGAAGCAACCTAAATGCCCATCGACAGATGAATGGATAAAGAAGATGTGGTACATATATACAATGGAATATTACTCAGCCATAAAAAGGAACGAAATTGGGTCATTTGTAGAGACGTGATGGACCTACAGACTGTCATACAGAGTGAAGTAAGTCAGAAAGAGAAAAGCAAATACCGTATATTAATGCATATATGTAGAATCTAGAAAAATGGTACTGATAAACCAGTTTGCAAGGCAGAAATAGAGACACAGATGTAGAGAACAAATGTATGGACACCAAAGGGGGTAAGCGGGGCGGGGGGTGTGGGATGAATTGGGAGATTGGGACTGACATATATACACTAATACATATAAAATAGATAACTAATAAGAACCTGCTGTATAAAAAATAAATTAATTAAATTAAATTTTAAAAAAGTATGAGTGTTCCATACCTCGATTTTTAGGTCTACCATATCTTGTGCTCTCAACTATAAAAATTCAGAAAATAAACACTACTCAAATAGCTGTGTAGTAGCCTTTGAAAATTGCCAATACAAAGGACCTTCCTTGTTTTTCCTCCCAAATCTCCAAGTTTGGGAGAAAAAATAATAAATTCCATATTATTAACTTGTTGACTATTTTTCCCTTTACTCAATATTAAATTAAGATGGGAAAAGCCCCGTGATATTAGCCTAGCCTGTCAGTCTCCCACAGAGACACAGAGCTTTATCCTTGCATGAGACATAGAAAGATGAATGGCACCACTATTTTTATCTATAAGAAGTGACTGAAAATCTCATTGATTGACAGTAGGTCGCATTTGGTTATCTCACATCTCTACACATCTCTAAAGACCAAGAAGGCATCATGCTGGACTAGATTCTGCTCTTGGCTTTATCAGTCAGTACTGATCCTGGGAACTTCATGCCGCCTCTCAGGGTCTGTTTCCTCATTCGTAAAATGGATGGAAAAAACATTCTCTGATGGTTCCTCAGCTCCAGCATTTTATGATTCTATCTCATGCTATATAATATGGCGCTATTTCCACTCCCTTCACTCTCCAACCCCACTGATTTATTGCTGAATAGCCAGTCAGTACAATGAGCTCTGGGCTTAACCTGGCCTGTCTTGCATTGGTCCATCCAAGGTATTGCCCACCTTCCTCACTAAGCTGCAATTCTGACTCACATACAAAAAAAAAAAACAACAACAAACTATCTATCTATCTATCTGCCTATAAATATAGCCATCTACCTATGTTAACATGCAATTTCTGACGAAAAATTAATGTTTCAAAGACTGTTTCCCATGACTACCTCTGAAATCACTGCAGCTGTTTAGTCACCAAAGATCCCAATTTAGCCTACTTGCAAGGCCCTGGTGGTTTAAATTTGGGGCATTTCCTCTTCGTCTTCTCTTTTATTCACCACTATCCCTTCTCAGCATCTTTGGACTCAGAAATGTTCATCCCCACATTTTCCATTGTATTCTATACCTGGACCAGAGGGAGATAAACAACAGATTAAGAACAAACTCAAGTAGTTTGTTTTTGTTTTGTATTTATATAAACAAGGGCAAAAAAAGCCCTCTAAGTAAGCCTCAGTTTTCACCAACATATCTTTCTAACATGCCATATTTCTAGAAGAACATCTACTTGTGTGATAAATAAGTGTGGAAGTTGGGAAGCCTGTTCTAGGCAGTGGGGTAAATACTGAGATGAATAAGGAAGCTAAAATAGGTTTAATAAGAACAGTAACAACAACAGCAGATATTTCTTGTTATTTGCTCTCCGTTACGAGTTGCAGTGTCCTTACTGGTGAGTGAGCATACATGGCAAAATCTGCTCCCATCGAGGGATGGCTAGGTCAAAATGTCCTTCCCTGGGTGGTTTCAGAGACCAACTTGTTAAGAGGACAAGAAACAGAGAGTGAGAGTAAGTGAGCAAAGATCCCTCACACAGCCACTTGACAGTGGATATGAAATAATTGTACATTAAAATTATTGAGCTGCTGCAGCTAGAAAGAATATTTAACAGCATTAAACTGGAAGTGACAAGGTACTCATGTGTCTGCCCAACATGGAATCAGTTTTTAGCTAAGAAGACACTAATCGGCAAGTCACTATTTCTACCACAGATGGCAAAATAGAAAGCATCCCTGCCACCATCACAGCATAATATAATGCAGCATACAAGCAGAACTTTTGCAGAAGTTATTAGAGAAAATGATCTGCTTTACAGTTGATAAAGATTCCCTAGTCAAAGGGAGATGGCGCAAATATCTCAGTACTAACTTTATGCTAACAAGCGGTCTGATACAAGGATGCCAACTTCCTCATATGGGATGACAAGGAACAAGAACAGCACGGGACACTACTTCATTAAGAATTAGAACACTTCGGACCCCACCAAGACTGTGGCAGTCTTCTCAGTCCTCTCACTTATTGGTGGGGAGGAGCTGGAAATAAATAGCAGAAGCACTTGGTACATCATTTATTACTTTGTTACATGTAATTATGCTTAAATTAATCATATAGTAAACTTGATATTACTCCAATTTATAATGAGGGTTTAGTCATTCTCAGACTCAAGGAAATGTTGGCTTCATAAAACCAAAAGTAACCAACCTCCTACACGTACTTTGTAGGCTGTGGGCTGAGGAATCCCCAGAACAATTGTACAGTCGAGGGTCTAAGGCACAAAGTGGACAGAGAAATTCGGGAGCACCGCTTAGCCAGTGCTGCTGAAGGTGTATTTCTCTTTGGATTTTCTGCTCCCTGTTATACACCCACATATTTATAAGACAAAGGACAGCGAGTGGCCCCATTTGGCTAAGTCCAAAGCCCACACGCTTTCTGCAACATCACACTATTGTGACACAGAGCCATTAACCCGTGCTAATCTCCTATTTCAAGTGAATGACCCAATACAACAATGTGTGGATTTGAGAAGATGATCTCATACTAAAAACAAATAAAATGAAAGAGGAACCTCTTATAATATGTAAGGTTCCTTATTACAAAGATGCAAATCCATGGGTCAAATAACATGCTCTCCAGCAACAATATGATAAAAAATTCTTTCCTAAAAGGAAAATTCCATTGAAAACAAGCATTTTCTACGTCCTAGCAGATGACCCATAACAACAGCATAGAGAATAATTTTCCGTAACAAACACTCTTGTAAAACCAATGCTGTTGTTTTTCCTGGTCCCTGCCATTTCACCTTCCTTTTCTAGAAACCAAGCAACTGAAGTGACGTTGCTGTGTACACTTCCAGAAGGAGAACAGAAAGCTAAGTGACTTCGACTCACACCCTTTTGTTCTACCATCAATGGTAGTTACCTTTCAACCATTCTCTCTTCTCATGCTTCACAATACAAACTTCAGAGTCACCCAGCCAGAAACAAACCCAAATAACCCCAAACACACCATTAGAAACCTAAACAAAACATGAGATAAAAAATTCCAGGGTGTCTGCTGCTCACAGAAACCTGCTATTTCACCAGCAAAGGTCTGGGCATCTTCTGCACTGTGCTGTCCACACTCCTCAAGGCAGATGTGGCTGGCTCAAGTCCACAAGGCCTCTTCCTCTCTGGCTTTCACATTATCCATCCAGCAACTGCAGCCTACTTGCCCAACGTTATCTTCCCTGCACTTTCACAGAAGCTCTCCACCTCCTGCACCTTGTTCATCCTCTCCTCACAGCCTCTCCTCACCCCCCTGGGGGCCCATCTCCCTCTTCTCTCTAGTTCCCTCAAATCCTTCCCCAGTGCCCAGTCTAGGTCCCATCTTTACCAGGTAACTTCATCCAAGCTCACTAGCTTCTTTCCACCCTGAAATTCTAGAGTCCTCACCACTTAGCCCCATGGACTTAAGAAGCTAAACTTATTTAGTTGCTTCATTTGTGATAGTCTTACCTTTTCCTCTGGAGTAAAACTCCATGTCTGAGAATTCCTTGGCACACAATCCATCTCAATGAGGGTACTTAAAACCAAAGAGCTGCCAACATTTTCCTCCATGACATGCACACAAATTCTAGAAATCTACTGTGTGGAAATTCCACCATAATTTTTAAATGCAAGTATCCCATAATGTTCCAAAGCATGGAATTTGTTGGGTTTACTGATTAACACTGTTATGTGGACCTGGTCCCTACACCTCCACCTTACCTCCCCCACTTAATCCCTTCCCTTCGTGTTCCCACAGCTTTCTGAGCTACTCCATTAGAATACCCATCACACCTTATTATGTCAAAATCAGAATCCTGCCAATAAAAATGAAGCTCCTGTCTGGAGGGCAGGGATGAAGTGTTATTCATCCTTTTACCCAGCCATCCTCTCTCCATTATAATAGATATATAGATAGATAGATAGATAGATAGATAGATAGATAGATAGATAGATAGATAAATGATATATATGCCTAATAGATAGTCATATGCACACACATACCATGGGATTTATATGTATGTATATATAAAATATGGTACATATGGATATATATAAACCATGATATATACGTACGTATAAAAAATTGGGATATATACATATTTGTTTACTTATTTATTAGGCACTTAATGTTTGTCAAATGACCAGCATAGAGTGTTAGGGAAAGTGTTAGTGCTAGGGAAAGAAAACACAGCGATGTTCTTAGCCTCACCCTGCACTCTGTAGATGGGGAAAGTTAAACTTAGTGAAATTAATTTTTTCAAGATTGTGCTTGGTAGAAACAGGATAGGTTTGAGAAGCAGCTATCAAACTTTATCATAAATTCCACAGGAAAACAGCATAAAATTTTCCATTGGGGCAGAAAGAGTTTGCAGCTGAACAAGAATGCTGAAGGAGAAGTTTTCCCAATAGAGCATGAACTGGGGGTTCCTGAGGCACATACAATCGGCACGATGCAAATTGTCTACATATTGGTATAGCTCCTGTGGCCCGTGAACCCATCAGCCTGCAAATCTCCCTCAGTGGTACTGATAAAAATTCACATTCCTCGGCAGCACCTCAGAGCTACCCAATTGGAATCTCTGGGCTGGGCCCAGGGATCTGCATTTCCCCCAGGGTCCCCAGTTAATTCTCTGCACAACAGATACGAGAACCACTGGACTGGTCTTGCGATGCTCATCTCCACAGAGTCAGTAAGAGAGAAGATTCGAAGTCGGTCATTGGTGATCAGTTTCTACCAAAGAATCCAATTTTCTTTACTTATTCTGTATGCAAAAAATACTCACTTAAGTACTCCTCTAAGTACCTCACCTAAGTACTTCAAGACCCTCCACCAAATAAACACTGTTCTCTTAAAAACAGCTGGCCTTTTGCTCACACTGAAGAAGAAGTGGATTGTGTGTGCCTTTTTGGAGACGGCTTAGTCCCAATTCTCTATGTCTGCCTAGAACAGCGGCCCTCCTCCTCCTTCTCTCCTCTTTCTCTTCCTCCCCATCCTCTCCTCCTCTTCTTCTGTTCCTTTTAACTTCCACTTCTCTTCCCTAAAAATGTAGTCCCTGGACCAGCAGTATCAGTGTCACCTAGAAACTCATTTAAAATGCAAATCCTAGGCCTCACTCCAGCCCCACAGAATCAGCAGCCCTGGGGTGGGACCCAGCACTCCTGTTTAACGGGCCTTCCAGGCTAAAGTTTGAGGACCGCTGCCCTAAAGGAACACTGGTGGAAAAGGAGCTTCTACCAGCCCTTCTCAAGCCTGATTCTCCTCCTTGGGGAACCAGGAAGAGGTGAATTTCAGGTTGAACAAGGGGGACCCAGGCCCATCTGCCTCCACCAGTTCATCTGCAGGTATTTTTCATGCATTTGGCTTTTATAACAGAGCTTATCCTGAGCATCAAAGTTGATACTCTATAAATATCAATTGGTGATCATACCAACATATTAAAGAACAAGGCAACACAGCAGGCCTGGTAGGGCACACAAATAAAGATAACGCAATCTGGCTCTAAAAGTTGTATCTATATTCTAAAGTTAATGGAAGGGGGAGAAATAGTTTAATTTAGCCAAAATGTTTTACTTTAAAAGACTTGGTTGATTTAAGTCCTATAACCAGTTTCTAAGCACTGGCTTTCAAATTAACCACAGTCGTTTGAATGAAAGGGTGAATTTTCTTTCTTTCCCTCAAGCCAGGCTCATATGGCTACCACCTAAAATCAATGATTAAAAAAATGTTTAATAGTATCTGTCCATCATTAAATTATTACCGTTAATTAACAGTTTAAAAAGAAAATGAAGCTTGGGGGTTTTTTTCTACTAATGGATGTAGGGATTCCAATGTTACAAGTTACATTTCTAAACCAAAAAATGCACAAGGAAGTGAAGTATATGTAGAAAATTCATCTCTAAAAGCACACTACCCACCAACGGCTACCTAATTTAGCAGAATATATTACCTCTATGCTTCATAAATCTTAATTAAAGCCGTTAGTTTTCCTATTATGTGATCGAGAAATGCCCCATTAAAGTTAAACAGTTTCTACAAGTAATTATACACATGTACACTTTAAAATTTCTTCACATATACTAGAAACATTGTCTACTAAGTCAAAAATTTGCAGAATTTCATTAATGCAAGATTTTTTTATCTCCCAAAAGTCAAATGTGTCCCAGAGGAACCAGTATACTCAATGTCGGCTTCTTATAATACAATTTAATGCTCACAAACACAACTAAAGTATTTAAACATTTACAGGGGTTGTCATAAATGCTTTTCTTATTTTTGATCAAATTCAACCTTACACTTAATACAGTTAACTGTAGTTATTTAATTTAAAAACTTGAGATTCCAACCTCAAAAATTTATAACAATATAAATGCAGTTACTTGGCTATTGGATACGTATACTATGGGGACTCCATTCTTCAATATGAAACACAAATGCCAAAACCAGAGAGGGGATATTTTTTAAAGTAGACATTATTTTAAATAACTGTTGGCACATTGAAGAAAAAACCTTCAAATCCAAATTCAAAAATAGATCGCTTTTATTCATAGAGTCATTTCAATCAGACACTAACTCACTAAAAATAATAATTAATAATAATAATTTGTTTTGTTTCTATGTTTCTGTTTTGAAAATAATACAAGATAAACTAGTAACCTAGTTAATTGAAAGTAATTGTGTTATTCAGGGTTTTCTAGGCCATCCTAACTTAATAACTGGACAGAAGACATTATTGACAATTTCTCCATTTTCTCAGAAGGTGTAATTAATTTAATTCATTAAAATGTTACATGTAACTCTAATACTATACTTGTGAAAGCTGAGCAAGTTTAGTCTCCAGAAACAGTGTCACTGGCCTTAGAAAAACAGCACTTCAGTGCAAACTGTAGTGCCAAGAACTTGCTATCCTTGGGCATACTGATGAACACATGCACAGAACACAAGAAGAGGGAGGCGAGACCACCGCAGCCCAGGCAGTGATGGATAATCCCTGATCTGGGCGACTGTAAAACTTCTCAGGGCGGAGAGTCCATTATTAATTGAAATCCCTGTTTAGTTCCTCCATGTAGACCACTATATAATTGCATCTCTACCTTGAAAACTATTTTCTGCAGAATTCATAATGAGTCAAGTATCTTCAAACTATGTAGGAAGGAAATGTGTTCCACTTACACGTGATTACCTTGCAATGTACATATTACAAAGACACTGAAGCCTTATGCCTGTTATTATGCATAGAGCACAAAATAGATGCAGTTAGACTACCCTATAGCACATAAACAATTAAAATGCCATTTGACATAAAAAAATAAAACCCTCCAAAATTAAAAACTAAAAACAGCTGTTAAATAAAATTAATTTCTGTTTCCACCTAACAAACGTAAATGACCACAGTATATTCTTATATTAAATATAAACTTTCCAATATAAATTTCTTATAGTTACAAATAATGTAGTGAAATGCGTCTCATCTTCTTTTGTGATTGTATTTCATGAGTCTAAATGGGACTAGTCAAACACATTAGCATTTTTTCTTATTCAAGTAGAGCATATCAAATCACACTCGTTTAAAAAGAAAGTGTTTCCCAGGAAAATGAAAGTTTTGTGTGTGTTGAGGGGGTGTGGAGGCGAGGTGTGGGTTTGGGGGTAGGGGATGTCTCCAAGCTAGAGTAAAGGAAAGAGTCAGTATCTCACTGAACTTCCGCTTGACATAAAAAGTAACATCCCTGAAAATCTCAATCTTATCAAAATGTAAAATAGAAGACAGGGGCTAGTTAGGAGATGTTCAACATAGGTTTAGAAAGAGAGACACAGTAATAATCTATTCCACTAATGAACTGCATAAGGAGCAGGGTGGGGAGCTTAACTACCAGTCACACTAAATGACAGCTCAGAGGGCAAAGAGGTGTGGAAACTGAGAAGATAGACTTCCAAGTCTTTTCCTGAAAGTGCTTAGATTTTGAGGAGAGTCCAATGCTGCCTGACAAAAGAGTCTTTGTGCAACAACTCCAGGGAGGTGAAGGAGAGCTGCTCAGGAAAACCAACGAAGACAGGGCCAGCCTTGTACACAGGACCTGTGGAGAACTTTGAATCACATGGCCTGTGGCAAGGACAATACATGTACTGCTAAAACGCACGACCACCGTATTCAGGCAATATCCGAGTAGGCACAGGCCAGATGTCTTTAAAGAATCGTGTTGGGTTTTTTTCTTTCAAAAAAATAGAATAAGCAAGGACACAGCCTGCAACTTCAAATTGCATCAATAGTCTTAGACTAGTCCCCAGACATTTGACCACTCTGAGTGACTTAACCCACCCCGCAAACCGTGATCCCTCTGTCTGGCAGGGGCTCTGATTCTGAGTTCTCGGTGAAGTTGGCAAAACAGCCCTGGAGGCTATGTCTACAAATACAGCCTTAACACCTTGAAGTTCCAATCCCAGAATGATGAAATAGGAGCCTGTTATCATTAAAGGAAGCCTGGTGACATAGAGAGAGAGGTTAGCAATTTTAAGTAGAGAAATATCTACTAAACATGTATGGTGGTCCACTATTTACCAAATCCAGGATATCTACAAAAACTTAGGCTGGAAATCAAGCAAACTCATCAGATAATTGGCGTTTCCAGCTTTAGCCAGAGTTGCCCAAGTTCTTGCCCTTGCAGGAAACCATAAATAAGAGATAAACACCCAGTATTAACCATTCCAGAACTTCAAAATATGGTTGCCTGGTTGGTTTCACTAGGACAAAAACATTAAGAGTTTCTTGGTAAGGGGATAAAGAGCTTACTTTTCTCCTTCACCAGTTTTAATTGCCCTGCTACCAATCTGAAAATAATTTAAGTGTTTAAAAGTATCCAATGACCAAACAACATCCTTGAATAAACTTTAAAATTAGATGCTAATTTTAAATTAGCATTAGATGCAATTTATCAGAACTGGCTTCTTTTCAGCTACAATTCCCATCATGTGAAATAAACATCAAGTTACAAAACTGTCCAAAAATTTCTCAAAAATATTCACCTGCTAGTAAAACAAGTGAAAAAATTTCAGTCTCACACAGGAATCAAAAGACAATTTGGGGCGACTTCCCTGGTGGTCCAGTGGTTAAGAATTCACCTGCCAACCCCTGGCCCGGGAAGATCCCACATTACGCGGAGCAACGAAGCCCGTGCGCCACAACTACTGAGCCTGCGCTCTAGAGCCCATGCTCCGCAACAAGAGAAGCCACCGACCGCAATGAGAAGCCCGCGCTCTGAATCGAAGAGTAGCCCCCACTCGACGCAACTAGAGAAAGCCCGCACGCAACAACGAAGACCCAACGCAGCCAAAAATAAAAAATAAACAAATAAATAAATAAATAAATTTACTAAAAAAAAAAAATAGGGGACAAAAATAGATCCAAATGAGCCAGGTGGGAAGGAAGTATGGGAATAAGCATCGAAATAATGAACTTTGGAAGCATCACAGTTCAGCCTATGACTTAGTGAATGTGGTATGTGACTACTTAATAAAGTCAGTTGTGATATGATGTATGTAGCTTTAGAAACAGTCTACATCAAATTCTTGCATTTGGCCTGATGGACACGGACATATTAATTCATACTCTACTTCCATCATTCAGGGCATTGAGAAAACTGTTAAACCTGGTCCTCACACCTTAAACGGAATTTTACCCGATGAAACAAAATCAGTAGTGGAGGACCCTATATGTATCCAGGTAAGCCACAGTTACAGTATGTCCCATGGAACCTACTTATGAGAAATATATGATAAAAACAGGCAATTATATGTTTAACTTTTAAACAGGAATAAGTTGGCTCCCAATATAAGCTTCGTGAAGATGTTCCATTATCTGAATAATCAATTCTCTCATGGGAAATGGTGGAGAAATAGCTTTGTTGATCAGGTGCTATATTACATATAAATTAGAAATTTGCAAAAAAAAAAAAAGAAAAGGAAAGAAAGAATTAAATACACTTAATACCACAACATAATAAATATGTTGATTGTATTTTAATCATCCCTTGATCATTTAAACAGGAATTTCCAAGCCTCTATATCATTATTTTTTTCTCTGTCTTATAGACGTAGAAACCTGCCAACTAAAAAACAGTCATAATTAAGACAGTGCCAATGGAGAGTTTATTTTATAGGTGTATAATATTCTGCACAACTACCTCTTGATTTTACAATAAAATAAAATAAAAATTGAGATTTAACATAAACTCATAGCAAATTATAAATGTTCCCAAGGGATTAAAAACCAAGCAAAAATAGCAGAGAAAATCAAGAATTATTCAACTGTCTTTTTCAAATGAAAAAAGAGGATTTAAATACATAACAGGAAGGTAGGCATAATTTCTGCAAATAATTCATATGCATGCATATCCCTAAAATGTACTAAATATCATTTAGATGTCCAAAAACAAGAAACACCAGTTGCCCAGAGGCCATGATAACGTTCTCCCTACAAGAGAAACCCGGTCTGTAAAAGGCTTAGATGTTAGTATACTCAGTTCCACCCCAGGAAGCTCTGCTGGTGTTTCCATTATAAACCACATTTCAGGAGTTTACAAGTTGAATGTTTTTAAAACATATTGGGTTCATAATGAGCTCACACTTTCTTTAAACGTCCTTTTTGCTTTCCTTTAAAAAGTACGGCCTCTTTTGTGAACAAATCATAAACAAAATTTCAGGTGATTATTTTTGGCTGCGCTCCAAGACACAATGGCTAAATGTTTAAATAGAGGAAAAGGACTAATTATTTTCTTCATCTGGAAAGTAGAGGAGAAAGGCCAGCCTGAGAAACACTCTACAGTACTTCCGTTCTTCTTTTGCAATATTTTCATTCAGTGGTTCAGGATCCTAGGACTGCAGCTAGGAATATGCAATCAAACTTCAAAAACTCCATTTCTACATCTGGAGATTTATGCAATAATCGCTCCAGCATTAGACTTTTCTGAAGTTATTAGTGGTCAAAATTACATGTACCATGAAAGCCAGGAAGCCTCTCAGAATGGAGCTAGAAGCCAGGTGGCAGGGCACCTACACTTAGGTGCCACCACAAATCCTAAATTCAAACCACCCCTGGAGTTTTACAAGGCCTTTCCCTGTGCCAATCCCCAGCTTAAAATAGTCCAAGGCAAAAGCTCTGCAGGGAACTGAGTTGATGAGTAGGTTAGGGCTTAAAACCATTTCTTTCAAAACCAGAAAAAAAAACAATCTGGTGGTGCTGCCAAATATAAAACTACTCTCCACAGCAGCCCTAACACCTTTAGGGTTTAAAGGAGAGGCAGGCAGCAGAGAAGCCAAACCAGGGATGCCTCGTTCCCACAAAGAATGCATTGTTGGGCATAATCCACCAAGCCTTTCACATGGCAATTTTGGACGGTACGGCACTCTTGAGTTCCAGAACCATGGTCCTGCACCAGACTAGGAAAAACACCTTGATAGGAGGCAGCTTTGCTGCCAAACTCTCTCATCACACCTTGACCTGGCTGTCAAGCCCCTAACAAAAAGATGTGCTCACTGAGCCTGTGAGTCGACAAAACTTCCCCCGACAAAGAACAAATTTTCATCTGCAGTCTCCTGTCATAACCAGAAGACTTGAAAAGGAACCCCATCCCCAAAGGAAGAGTCAGACCCCATCATGTGTTTGGCCACATGAACCTTTTAAATTGCAAATATGCAAAAGAACAAATGATACTGATTAAAACCACCCAAATTCCAACATCTAACTGATAATATCCCACGTGTAGGTTAGAGGTCAAAAATGCCCTCCCACACTGTTATATTAATGACAGGGGCAAACTTTTCCATCTGTTTCGGATCCTATCCATGGCTGGTCATTGGCCTCAAAAGAAAAATCCACTGCTAATAACAAATGAAATGAAATTTGCACTTTCCTCTAACTACAATCCCACCTTCAAGAAGTTTATACAATTGCCTTTTTTCTCCAGGCCAATTTCCTTTAGAGAAAGGAGAATGATATGGAGGGGGCAGGCAGCTTGAAGGAGAAAGGTGTTAATGAGGAGTTGTGTGTAAGGAAGAGAAAGATTTCTCTGCAACGCAGCTTCAGTTAACTGAGCTTTGAATGGTTTAAATATATGGGAGATAAGAAAAAAATCAATCTCTCTCTCTCTCTCTCTCTCTCTCTCTCTCTCTCTCTCTCTCCCCCGTACACATGCACACACACGTACACACACACCAGTTCCTCTGAGGAGAGTACAGTTTGAAAACCACCCGTTTAGTTCATGGCTCTCATTCCACAGATGAAAACCCTGAGGTGCAGAGAGGTTAAGCGACTGGCCCAAGGTCATACCTCGTTAATGATGGGCTGGAAGAGCAACTCTAGCTGGGACTGATTTGCATTTGTGCCCCTGAGCCCTGTGGAAGCAGCCAGGTGGAACACTAGACTGGAGGCCTGGACTTCTGCAGGGAGGGGCTGCAAGGTGGCCGGGACACACCACTGAAGACACAGCTAGCCAAGGCGATGTGAGGGTCCTGGGCTGGCCTCTCCGAACCCCGGGAAGGAGTCTGGGACTTGCTTCCCCAGTGCCTCGAGAATCAAGCTCCTCGACAGAGCTGTCAAGTGTAGGGGCTCTACAACATTTTTAAGAGACGCAAGAGGCACTTGCAGGGTACCCTTCCATCAGCTGCCCTCTAGAGGAAGTTGAAATAGTAACAGAGAAACCTCTCAGCTCCTAAAAATGGGCACATGATGACAGAAAATGAAGCTGCAGGGCATTGAGGCTATAGAAACAATACTCTCTGGGGATCTCCCTCCTCCCATTCCCACACACATCCCCATACGAGTCATCTTTAAGATAGAATGAAGTTAGTACCTCCTTCTGCTTGAATTGTATGGATGCTGATCTTCAGTTGTAGATACCATTGAGAAGCATGTATAAATTCCAAGGCAACATGATAAGGATGGAAGGTCAGAAACTCTGATGGGAGCTTTAGCCAATTGTGGAAATACCTAAAAGATAGCCTGGCTTGCAGATTCCCAGACTCAAAGGTACCATTCAAGGAAAGAAGATGACATATAACTTCCCTTGTAACTTCCAGCCAGTGGACCTAGACATACCCTTGAGCGCCAGACAGAATAAGCTTAATCCCACCCCTAAACAACAAACCCTTTCCGCTATTTTACGGCAGCTATCAAAGTCCCTTTCGCTTTTTTGAACTAAAAAGAAACTACACAAAGGAAAAAAGGCAGAGTTACATATTTTCAAACTCAGACCCCTGCTAGCTTTTCTTCTTTTTTTCTCTAGGAATGGGGTAATAGACATCAACTCCAGGAGAGAGATGAAGTAACAGAATTTTCTCTGTCCCACAGAAATGGGGAACTGTAAACTTCTGAGTCCCGGGCACTACAATTAAAACTGGATGATGCTGGAGGATGCCAGTTTTTGCTAGACAATAAGAGTGAGCGAGACAGAAAGAGTGCCCCCAGGAAGGAGTGGGGTGGCGATGAGGGAGGGAGAGGAGGAGAATGACAAGAGTGCTGTGTGATCAGGTGAACGTAGAGTCCCCGTGAAAACTGATCTACATGACCCTGAGACGCCTATGGACTCTAAATCATCAAGGTAGTTTTTGGTGTTCTGGAACTTCATGCCTCTTTTCCTAGAAATTATCACATCCTAAAGTTTTACCCCATTTTTTAAAGCAGAAGCCATGGATAGCATGTGGTAAGTAACTGTGGTAAACTAGGTTTTATAAATGGCAGAGTGCACTTGATGCTGAAAGGAAAAGGGAAGCTCATTCATTCCTCCAAATCTTGAGTGAAATAACACAGAGTGAGAGAGATGATTCTGTACAGAAACCAAAGCAACCTGAAAAGGTGAACTTTTTCCAATCAGGTGACAGTTGACCGGCCAGACCAGTTTAGAGGGGAAAAAAGAATGACTATTTAACCCAGCCACTAAGCAGGTGCCTTCTGGTTAATATTTAATGTATTACCTGTAGTATTCACTACGTTGATTAGAAATGAAACAATATACATTGTTTGAAACAATAAGCGTGTTGATGTGCTGCTATGTAGCAGCCTACTTACTTCCTATATCAGTTGTATCAGCATTCAGGCTAAGCTGCTATAACAAAGGGACCCCAAACTACAGTGGCTTAAAAGGAGAGAAGTAAGTTTCTTTCTAATGTAACAGTCCAGAACGGAGCAGGCAATCCCAGGCAGGTAGGCAGCTCTGATCTGCAAGGTCATCCAGGGTTCCAGATCCCTCCTAGCTTATTGCTCTGCCATTTCTTAGGGCGTTGTTCTCATCAGTACAGTCAGAGCTGACTCACTACCATCAACCTACTTTCCTGCCCATAGGAATGGGGAAAAGAAGAAACGGTGAACAGGTGGCTTCCTTTCCTAAACTGCAGATACTTTAAACATAGCTCTGCTCACATCCCATGAGACAGAACCCTAATGGCAGAGCCATATCTAACTCCAAGGGAGGCCGGAAATGTAGCCTATTACTGGATGACCATACGCTTAGCCAACGTTCAAGTCCTTTATTAAAAGGAGAAAGGAGAGGAATAGATATTGGGGAGCGATTTGCAGTCTCTGCCATTTTACCTCATTTAGCCCTTTCAACACTCCTATACCAGACTTTTTTAATGAACAACACATCTGAGGCTGTCAGCAATTTGCCCAAGCACCACTGCAGGAAGTTGCAGAGGTGGAACTCAAACTCAGGTCCATCTGTCTCAAAACCCATCTTCATACTACTATACCATGCACCATGCACCCAATCAATCTTACTCCAACAGAAATGGCACGTGGTAAAGAATAAAACTTGTGCCATGTGGCCTTGTTCTTAAAGCCAGTGCCTTTTAAGAAAATAACAACAACAGAAAGATTTTTATAAGGAAAAGAGTATCAGAAACTCCTTTTTCGAAAGTAAAAAGTTGAGGGGAGAGGAAAATTGCAAGGAATTTATTAAAATACCACTATAAAAGACACTTGAAAGAATGGATTTTTTTTCTTACCACTCTAAGGCAATCTATTTTGGTGGTGTTGACCCTGAATTGTACTGATAAGAATAAAAGGGCTCATATGGAACAACTTTTTTATTACTGAATATCCACCATAAGCTGCTGCAGGACAATGTAAAACAGCAATGGTCCTGTTTGGTGCCGTTGGTGTATGTATACACACACACACACACACACACACACACACACACACATCTTTATAAAATAGCATCACTGCATCCTACTAATCTGAAATTCCTAAACACCTGAATGGATCTATGTCATGAGATAAATGCTCGTAGAATAAAACTTTACGGCCCCGCACATTCATTAAATTTGCGTAAGCATTTTCGAGAAAGGAAGGCTCTGCTTGGGGTAGGGGTTTCCCCCCTTCCTTTCCCTCAAGTCAAGAGATATATGTTATAGTCTACAGCTAGCTCCCTGGCAAATCTCCATTCTTTTCAACCTGACAGACTGTTTGTCAGTTAAACTCCCCTTGTCATGTATCCCCACCACTGCCAACTCATGCACGGAGACCTTCACTTTTACTGCTACCACTTGCACCCTCTGCAACCTTTGTCATTGATCACTGATCCGATCCAGTGCCCACATGTTCTTCAAGTGCCTACACAAGTAATGAGGTACTTGTGGTGTAAAATTAAACTGTCAACTGTCAGCGATTGATAACCACAGTGAGAGCTGACCTAGAACACCTGCACCAGTGGCCAAGACAGGTGTGACATGTTTGATCGCCGAGGCCTGCTAGTCAGTCTGACCCAGTGCTGTCCCTTCATGGACTTGCCTTGCATTTCAGCCACCACCACCCCCCCCCCCCCGGGCTTCCCTGCGTCCCACAGTGAGCATCCCCAGGTGGCGGAAACCACTCTCACAGCCCGTTGGGGCAGCTTGGTCCGAGCGGCCATGAGAGAGCAGATCTCAAGTCAGCAGGTTGGTGTGAAGGGAATCTGGCTTCGAGGTTTTCAAACGTGGCTTCTGGAGTCAGCCTGAGGTTTTTTCTCCCACGTCCCCCCAGTTTCCCCTCTGAAAGCGGGTCTTGGTGGCAGGCTTCACACACACACCCCATCCTCCCTCGACTGGACTTTCCAGGCATGTGCCAGTGCCTGGCAGCAGGGCCTTCCCTTCAGGGCAGGCCCACAGCAGTCATTTATTTAGAGTCTGGTGGAAGGATGACGCCGCCCTAATAGAACTGCCTTATGGATCTGAGCATTTGCTTGAAGGCATTTAAGTTAAACTGGCTCACATTCTACTAAAGTACCATAAATGCAACCTCTTCCTATTCCTATGTAAGTGAATAACCAGCACAAAGAAAAAAACATGCTCTGCTCTGACTATATTGTTTTTAGCCAGCGCTGTTGCACAGCATTTAAACAAAGTTTTCCTAAGTTTTTATTATTTAAATGTGAGAGATGGGCTTTTTCTAACCTTAAGCAAAAATGCACTTAAATACCTAAAACATCCTTTGTGAAAAATCTGAAAAGCGTGATGGGATTCCCATCCCATTCCACCAGCCCACCCCCACCAAAGAGTTGCACTGTATTAAGTTCATGTGATGAGAAGATAAAAATCTATTAACTTTCTGCTGACCTTATCGACACAGGAATCTCTGCAGACATTACAAAAGCCATATCTCTTCCGACTTTTACATCCAGAACCTCATGCTCCAAAGTCCCAAACCAAATGTAAAATCTTCATGATGAGTGAAACCCTGACACCAATTCAGATTCCGGGCTTGCTGGCTTGCAGTCGATGGAGGCTCCTCTGGGGCACAGAGGCTGGCCTTTACTTTGCATTTGACTTGAGGGGCTTTTTTTTGCCATATGCTACTGGGGACTCTGAATCAAAACTATTTCACGCGGACCATATGTTACGAGAAACTCATGATGGAAAATGAACGACAAGAAGTTGCCCCATATCACTGGGTGATGTATTACAAACATAATTAAATCTGAGCAATGTGCAGTGTTATTTCAGTTAATCATTTCTTTTTTCAATGTAAGTAAGGAAAACATAGCCCAATTTCCAAATGACATACCAAAGTCCAGATAAGCTAAAAGCAAATTGGTGGGAAAGGAATAAAACCAGAGCCGTACAGCATTGTTTAAGCTTCTGTAAAAGGTCTTGGTGTATTTGAGATGTGGCGATAGGAAGGTGACACATGAGAGACCATGTCAATAAGCGGTTTCAAACTCTACTCATTTTCCTTTCAAATCAGCAATGAATTCAGACCAGCTCCCTCTCACAAAGAAGCAGCAAGTCAAAAGACCACTTGTGTGTTGGTTGTTTGGAATTCGAGAGCATGTTTCCACATAGAAATTTCATTATCAGTAGCTGTTAGGTGCCGAGGCTCGCTCACGAAGACCTATTTAGCCCAACTGTTACTGAAATTTGGTATTTCTACTCTACCTTTATGGCACTGCTTAGAGGGAGGATAGAGAATTATTCAATTCAACTCAATTTATTTATTTGGTCCCTACTATATTTTCCCAGAACGTACCGATGACTGCATCTCCCCAAAGGATATCCCAATTTTGCCTCTTCCCACATAAAGAAATCACTTTCTATTCTGAACCCTCAGAACATTTTATCCA
Organism: Eubalaena glacialis; assembly: GCF_028564815.1. Taxonomy (NCBI): domain Eukaryota; kingdom Metazoa; phylum Chordata; class Mammalia; order Artiodactyla; family Balaenidae; genus Eubalaena; species Eubalaena glacialis. Next base: position 97,951,694 of record NC_083721.1, on the reverse strand, counting down.
TACTCTCTTAATCACTTCCTACCTGAACTGAGCTAATTACTGCTAACTAATTTTTTATTTCCCACATCCAAGCCCTGAATTTGGCAGACTCTCAGCTCATATATGGGAATGGATGATTGAGTAAATAAAGGAATACAATCTGCTGGGGTGGCCAGATGTATTTTTTCTCCATCAGTGGCACTGGGAATCATGGGATTTGGTTGAAGAAGAGAGGGAGAGAATAAAATAATGATGTTGACAATGATGAGGACGTTAACAGCAAATAATATTTACTGTGTGTTTTCCCAGGACACGCACCAGCCTAAGAACTTTACAAGTCTTGATTAATTTACTCCTCACAGCAACTCTGTGCGGTAGATAATATGTATATCCCCATTTTACAGATGGGGATACTGCACACAGAGACAGGAAGCAATCTTCCCAAGTTCATACCAATAGTGTAATACTGATAGAGATTTCTGAATACCAGAGTGTATTTGCTAGGTACACGTGCATTAGTGGGAACATCTTCCTACATTTCTCCATAATCTGAAGTTTCTCTCTGCCTTTCTGATCTGCATTAGAGAAGGAACATGTCAGGTAAAATAGTCCACTTCAGTTCTCATTCATAAACCTGAACATAAGCTCTGTGAGAGCAAGGACCTTGTCAGTCTTATTCACAGTACCCCCGGCCTCTAGACCAACAGGTGTGCAACAGAGGTTTGCTGGATGAATGAGTCTGTTTGGGGTGATGGTAGGGCTAAAGATGGGACTCTGGACTCAGGTTCCCTCTGCAAGTTCCTTGATTTACTAGTCCTGTGGGGAAAGCATTCCAAACTTGCACAGTGATAAGAATCACCTGTGGTAATTGATAAACACCTCCTCTCCCTGGAGATTCTGAGTCAGTGGCCGGAGGTGAGGCCCAGGAATCTGTTTTTGTTGATGTGATGCTGCTGAGATTTGAGACACGCTTCAGGTGGTTCTGAGCTTGGGAACCCCTCCCCAAAGGGTATGCCTCTGGCTCTTGGGACAGCCCGTCCATGGCAGTTACAGACATTTGCAAATTCCCTAAGAGTGACAAGCACGGTCTCTGGCCACTGCCACCGTTTCTTCTAGAAAACCTATGCATTATGCTGGACTGCAATACAGAATGGGGCCTTGCACTTCCTCAGCTGACTTCTCTACAGGGCTCTGCAGATCTCAACCAGGCCTAGGAAAGCTTCCATTCACACATTTTTTTCCCCGACTCCTGCCCTTTCCAAGCATGCATCAATATCTGCTGAATGAATGAATGATGGAACAAATTCCAATGGGGGCAAAACAAGCAAGCCAGGCAGTTGTAAAGAACGGGAGTGTTTCATAAGCCTCTCTTTGGTGTTGCACGTAGTAGCATATAAAAACAAACAGTGACAAACTAATACATTAACACATCCTGTTTCTACTGCTTTCCTTCTGACTTAAAGAACATTCTTATAACAGCTAACCATCTCTGGGCCTCAGAATCACTATTTACCTTTTAAAAAATATTTTATTTTCCTGAGTTATAATGGGATATATTGTGACTTCAGGATCTAAAAGATTAACTTAGCCTTGCAGTTATTGCTCTCTTTCTTTTTCTCATTCTTATTCTCCCCTCTTCCTCCAATCCAACAATCTATGCCCAGAAATCAGTCAAGAACATTGATTTTGGTTGGGATAAACGGCAAATATCTAAAGATGCTAACTGTCTATAATTCTCCTAGAGTCTAAACTTTGGCACTATTGAAATTTTGAGCAAGGTAATTCTTTGTCCACGTTGTGGACGTGCTGTCCTGTGCGTTGTGGAATGTTGAGCAGCATCCCTGGCTCCACCCACTAGATGCCAATAGCAACCCCACCCCCTAGTTATGACAATCAAAAATGTCCCCAGGTGTTTCCAAAATGTCCCAAGGGGATCACAATGCCCCCTAGTTGAGAACCACTAATCTAGAATGATTTTTTAAAACAATGTATTTTTAACTGATAGATTAGTCAATATTTGGTACCATGTACAAAGATATATTAACCCATAAAGTTGCTAGAACATCGAACAAAATTATAAACATAATTTTCAAAGAAACTTGATTCAAAAGGGTCGTGACTACCCTTTTAGGCATGAGGTTTATTGGACACCAGGAAGAAGCTGAAATGGAATTTGACATAGCTGAGATTTTACCAAAAAATTCAGTTCGGGGAAGAGCAGGAAAACTAACTAAATGTCTCACTTTTGGCAAAAATATCCAAAGTATAATGCACTTTGCCAACATCTTTGCCCCTGGGTTTTTTTTTAACTTAACGGTAGTTTTAATCTGTATGTTCCCAGTTTCTATAATCCAAAAATCATCAAAATGCTGTTTTATAAGAGTATCTCCTAAGCTTTGATGTCCAAGAAGCCTGGGGACCCTTTTTTATGTGCTTGTTTTCTTTTGAACCAGGAAATTGTGTTTTGCCAAGAGCAAATGGAACTTGAGCCTCAAAAGATTTGAGTTCTGTTTGAAATGTAGTACCCACAAATTCTCCACAAGTTTACAACTTGACAAAATACACGCTCTCACCTTCCCTCAGACCAAACCTCTCTTGGTTCTATTTTAAATCACAGTTAGCAAAATCCTAAATGCCTAAGGATTAGAGAAAAAGAGTTACAAGGCCAAAAAGAAATTCTGACACAACACCATTCTGGGTTGGATTCATGATCAAAATGCTATCCAAGGTAAGAGAAGATGAGAGAAGCTAAATGGGAAGAAGAGAGAGAAAGGGGGAGAGAGAACTCAACTAAGTAACAAGTTCTTTGACTTTCCCCAGGACCAAATCCAGCAAGCAAGACATTACTTCAAAGTTAAATTGTTTACATATTAGATGACCTGTCCATTTTTTTCCTTACCATTGATTTCCACAGTACAAAAATATTATTTCAGTGGCAAGGATGTAAACCTTATTCATAACAGGATTTCAACCACATCCTGAGAACGAAGCATCTCTTCAGATAGTGTGCCCTCATTTATATTGAAGTCATGCTGGTTTTATTTGTCAGTGTTTGTTGAGGGGGTCACAATATCAGGAAGCAGGAGATGGCTCATCAAAGCGTCTCTGCAAGCCCCTACTACTCATCAATTAGACAGTACCTTGTTTTTAACATCAGGACGGAAATGCATCTCCTATGACCCATTGTTAGAAGCTTCCTTCTGTCTTCAAGTTTTTTGGAAGGAGCACTCAGGACTCGACTTCTTTTTTCCAATAGGTAATTGTCACTAATTAATGCTCCAGTTGCATTCAAGAATGTGGACCTGTGACCCTCAGTAATCTGGGCCTGTATCTCTGGCCTTGGAGCAAGGACACTGTAGTCTCCGGACACTACCCACGGGGCCAGGTCACAGACACAAGGCTTCCCGCTGAGTTCCTGAGCTGGCCTCACTCTGCTTCAAAGCCTGTGAGTTCAGTGGGCAGCCTGACTTCAAGGACAATGTGGCATCTGGCCAATGATTGCTGTCTGAGGTGAGGAGGTCTCTTCTCTGAAGGTATAGAGAGATTTTTACAGAAGCCCAGGCCTCTAGTTGTATTCATTCCACATCCATTCACTGGGCACCTGCTCTGTGCCAGGCTCTCTCCCAGGCACTGAGGAAAAATGAATAAAACAGAGTATCTGGTAGCAAGGAGCTAGGATCAAGCTCAGCCCCTTGTTAAAATATTCTTCTAAGTATAACTAGACTAGTTGGTCTTAGTTTCCTTTTCAGATCTAATGGGATAAGAAAATGGTGCTTGTGATTTTCTTACTTATAAAAACTGATAGACCTATATATCCATTAATTCATCTCATTCCTCCATAAGATTCTTCATTTACTTTCCCTTCTCTTCCCCATCCTTCCCTTCTCTTAATTTCAACCTCTCTCTCTCTCTCTCTCTCTCTCTCTCTCACACACACACACACACACACACACACACACACACACACACAAACTAAAGCATAGGAATTTCTGATGAGCATATATTCACCATGACTTCAGGAGACAAAAATATATATATATATATAATATATACACACACATATATAAAATTTTATATCTGTATCTATATGTATATATATACACACTCCCATAACCCTCAATGAAGCACTAGATTATAGAGGATGCCCTCCCAATATTCCTCTTTCACTTAAAGAGAGTGTTATGTTTCCTCTAGTAGTAAATCTTTCTCCAGAATCAAGGCTAAGAACTACCCTTGTGCATAAGCACCACTGGATTCATTTCAAATCAATAAGAGCAATATAAACAAATGCCCAACATTAAAAAAAGAAAAAGGAAACTCTAAACCTCAACATAGATAAACAAAAGGCTTGGTGCTTATTTTGTAAAACAGTCTTCACGTTACCAATATTGGATTCCTTTCGATAACTCCTTCCCATGTTTCTTTCAAATGTTTACAGCAGTTTGATTTCCACAGTTCAAGAACATATCACTGCTTGAGAAGTAAGGGACAAACATGTATTTTGTAATCATGCAGCCCTAAATGATAGAAACAAATCTGCCAGCTAATGAGCAGTGTGCCTTTCACAATTCTTTTTGGCTTGTACCGATGTGTGCAACCACTTTGGAAAGACACCACCGCGCAGTGCCTGGAAAGACCCAAGAGCTGGGCTGCCAAGTTCATATCTTTCTCCTCCCATGATGTGGCAAGTTATTCAACCTCTCTGTGCCTCAGTTTTCTTATCTGCAAAATGGTGGGTTTAATAACCATAGATTGGATGAGTTCACATCTCTCAAGTTTTCAGAAAGTTTCTGACCCATAGTGTAAGCACCGTACAAGTCTAAAGAACCATATACGTGTTTATAAAACACACTGGCTTGCACAAATATCCGACCCTCTATTTAAACAAAGGAAAGGCAGGCTAGAGATATATTAGGAATATAAGTTGTTACCTTGGCTTAACTTTCTCGATATGCCCTTTATCACCACGTTCAGGTCTCCCCTAGCCAGCTATAAAGTTAACACAAGAACCTGTCATTCATTCATCACAGTATCCCCCCATTTGGCCCAGGATAGTGCTTTATACATAGGAGACCCATGCTAATATGAGCTGGATGAACAAATACATGATTCTGATTCTTCATTTCGAGGCTGAATTAAAAGTTATTTCTACTAGCATTTTTACCACAAGTACTATTGAGATTCCTTATATACTAGTGGTAAAATGCTTCCTTATTAATTTGCTTGAGAAATGTATAATGAACTCAGTAAGCCTTGTTCAGCTTTTTCTACTTGCTAAAAAATAAGTAAACATCCATAAAATCACCCCCGCACACACACATACCTGCCAATGATCCATAGAGATGGACCACTTCATACCATTATGTTCATAATCCAGTTATTTCTGGAAATCCTAACTTCAGGGAACATAATTTGGTGGCCAGGAGATATTCCACTGTCATCTTAAAAGATGTTGTTAGTTTTTTGGGTTTTGGTGTTTGTTTGGGGTTTTTTTCAATTGCAACTCAAACAACGAATCCTCCAAAGTTGGTTACATTCACTCTACAAAGTGCTGAGTTAATCTTTGTTCTTTAAAGTAAATACAAGCATTTCTTGGACAAGATACCATCAACTTTAATTTTATTTTTCTCACATAAACGTTAACCTAGAACTAAACAGATAATTTCCTTCTGTCACACAGCAATTCCACTGTGATGGAACAAAGTGTTATCTTAAGTTTCACAGAGCAATTGTTCAATAATTCCTGTTGGTGGCTCCTTTCCAAATCTTCTAGAATGGCCCAGCCTCCCAGTCCTTGAAGCTGGAGGGTGTGGGGGGGGTGTGAGCGTCAGTCAAGAGCTCAGGTTCTCCCCCAGGACCAGCTCCTGCTCGTGAGGTCGACACCCGAAGCCTGCTGTCTGTTTGATGACAATTGCTAAGAAATCTCTAAACCTTGAAAATATACAAACGGAGCTTGGAGGCAGCAAGAAAAGCTCCATGTCCTCCTGGTTTGGTAAATTAAATTATTAGGAAGTTTAGAGAAGAAGAGACAGGGGGCTTAGAGAAAGAAATTCATCCCTTGAAGCTGAAAAGCAGCACCAACACCAGTCCCGTCTCAGGTTCAAAGAATTCTGCCTCAACACAAGAAAATATTGTTCCAACCTATACAACCTAACCCCTGCTAAAAAAAAAAAAAAAATTCTTTACAAAGCTATCCTTTAGAATCAGGCCAACTAATCTTTTTAGGTAGACTGCCCAAAGAAGGAGGAAAACTCTGATACATGTTTTTCCATCAACTTCATCATACAAGATGAAATAAGTTTGTTGAACCTCAGATGCACAGAGCCTTGAGCCTATTTGGGATACCAAATCTGCTTAAGACACTATTCAGTGAAATTTAAGAATTAAAATGAGTACAGAATTGTTTAATAATCAAGTCTCTATTCTCCAACTCCTGATAAGGCTTGAAGGCCAGTCATCCAACAGAAAGTAGGGTTAGGTCCCTATTTTAATTTTATTTTCTTCCCCCTCCCCCAATACTAGTAGCAATTTGTCAAACCCAATACATTTTTTGAAGATGTGCGAGTGGCTTTCCCCCCCCTCACAAAAAAGTCCAGAAAATCCAGACTTTTTCGATTAAAAGGCAAAGACAAATAGGGAAAATGTTAACAGAGGCAAGACCATGGGTAATTTTTTATGTATTTCTGTATTTTTTATAATCTTTATGATGAAAATGAATTGTTTGCATAATGAGTATAGGTGTTTGTATGTGAGGCTGTGAACAGGGTGAGGTTTGTCTCTTGGTCTGACTTCACTGTTTACATAAATCACCTGTGCATCTTGTTAAAAATTCAGGTTCTAATTCAGTAAGTGTGGCGTGGGCCTAACAGTGTGCATTTCTAACAGACTCCCAAGTGATGCCCCATTGCTGGTCCATGGACTACACTTTGAGTAGCAAGAATGTGGGTTCATCGGACTAAAAGCTACCCCTGGTGCCTTCTCTCCTGCCATGACAAATGAGGTTAATAAACTTGACCCCCAAATTTCAGAGGCAACAACCAAAGACAGAATGCAAAAAAACTGAAATGGCTTATAGATTACCACTGATTTTCCTCTTCTTCGAAGAGCTTTGGTTTGTTAAGATAAGGCTTGTCCCTCCACCTCGTATGAGCCAGAATGTAGTGGCTATGGCAGGAGCAGGACTATGAAAGGAACGGATTCATACACATTATGGTTCTAGCTAAGAATGGGCAGCCCACCTGACAAAGTCTAGGCTGGCCATTTAGAATCATGTGGAGGGTTTAAACCCTGAAATGCTGAACCTTGCCTGGTCCCGGAACACTTCTTGGAACAACTCTCTCCTTTCTCCGGTCTAAGGTGATGGCTTTTCACTCTCCCAGCCTTGCTCCTTGCCCCTCAGCTCCCTTGCCCTGAGCTCTTTCCCAGCTCTCGCCTCCAAAATGCTCCCCGCTCCATGCCTCCAGGCTTTTCTTCTGCACTTCCTAAAGCTCTGTCTCCTGCTCAGTGCCATCAAAATGAGAAAACGATTTCATATCTATCGTCTCGTTTAGTTGTTACAGTACGCCTGTGGCAGATTATTAATCCCATTTTAGAAATGAAGAAATTTCAACATAGAAACAATAAGAGACTTGCCTAAAAGGGCCCAAACAAATAGGTGACAAGACCAGTCTGAACTACACACACACACACACACACACACACACACACACACACAAACACTTCCCGATATCCTGTTTGCCCTTCAGGTCTGGGCTAAAGCAGCCCTTCCTCAGGTACAGAGGGCAGTGTGGACACAGGGGTGAGTTGAGGATCTGCAGGTGAGTCTTAAAAGAACCTGAGGGGGAAAGGGGCAAGAAAGGAGACTGAAGAGGACGCAGGGAGCCCTCCTCAGGGGGCGGCACGGTCTCAGCACCACACTGACGTGCATCATCTCAGCATCTAACAGGAAAACGGAGTCCCTGAAGACATTTGGGCATCAACCTGCATGAAAACGATTGTGGAGCAGGAGTGGGGGGCGCCAGAAGTAGAGACCAAGAGAGCCAGGAGACCAGATCATATTTCAGCGCTGCCCATTCTCCTTCCGCATAATTTGTCAACTTTAACCAGTCACTACTTCCGTTCACTGTATCAAAAATAGAAAGGACAAAATCCAGCGGGTAGCACTAGGTTATTAAACAACAGCTAAGTAACTACAGCTTGGCTTCTACCCACTGAAATGTAATTGACCTAAAAACATCAAAGTAACTCTGGTTTAGTAACATTACTTTACATTTTGCTTCCCTACTGCATGTGAGACACAGAGTATAAATCAATTAGATATTTGTTCAGGAATGACAAATAAATGAGCATTTCTCACAGAAGATAACGAACTCTAACACAGACCGTACAGTGGGCTCAAGTATTTTAGTTAAATGCCACTGTCCCCTCAGAGGAAGGACGGCTGTTTCTTCTACTTAATAGCCGCATTTTGTTAAAGCTGATAATCTCTCACCAAACATAAGAAAAAAAAAAAAGAAAATGAAGAAAAGGAGGTCCGCTCTTTCTCTAGTTAAGAGAATCAGCTATAAAAGCCAAACCAGATCTGAGCCAATAAGAGCTCCCAGCCTGCAAACTATGGTGGCATGTTCACAGTTAATTTTGCTGCCATTTGTGCCTGAATTTATTGTGGTTTAGAAAAAGTAAATTGCGAGGCTAACACAGCCCTGGCTCAGGAGTCCACCAGCGGCGGTGCATCCCCAGTCAGGCTGGATATTTAGTGCCTCCGTGCCGAGAAGGCTGAGGAGAGAGCCAGGGGAAGGATTACTGCTCCATGCTGCCCATAAATCACCTGAGCACTTCACACAGCCCCACATCTCACAAATAAGGCTAGGCTGGCAACGTGTCACTGCTACACAAAAGGAAGGAGAGACCTGGATGTCTTTGGCCCGCCTGGTCCCTCCCCTCCTACGCGCTCATAAAACAGGAAGCATCTCAAGGTTTGTTCTCACACCTCTTCCCTCACCTTCCTGCTCTCACTTTGCCTGGGGAGGAGACTGGGCATCAGGAATCTAGTGGTTCTAGCCAAGGCAGGTCACCACCAACCCCTAATGCCAAAGTCACTTCTCACTTGTTAACTTAGGCAACATGGGCCTCACCCTTGCTGACTGACCTTCCCCCCAAACAAGGATGATAAATCAAGGGGACCCTCCACCCTCAGGTGTCTAGTGGCTGCCAAACAAACATCTGGACAGCCCTAGTCACCTCTTCCTGCCCAAGAATTTTCAGAATATGAAAATCAGGTTTTTTCAACTGTTTATAAAAACGAACTGGCTTACCCTTTTATAACCTGCATAAACATCTAGGGGGTGCTAGTCATAAATGTACAGAGGATGAGAACCATTGGACCCAAAGGCTAAAGTGAAAAACATCACCCTGGTGTCCCCCGCAGCGGAACCAGCCCTTCATGTTCTAAGACAGTCATCAACACGATTCCTGAAAACAATAGCGGCTTCTTGTTTAAAATGGAACTGCACCTGCTAGAATAACGTGTCAACAAACAATTGCTTTGTTTTTCATATTAACCATCCAAGCTGAAGCAATGGGACTTCCTGAAGTGAATACTGGAAGACTTATTCTTAGAAGGGGACAGAATTCTCATTTTAACACAAGGCTCAGAGGGGCCAAATGATGGTCATCTTCCTTCCTTCTTTTGTACTCCTCGGTGTTCATCTTATTTGGTTTTCAACAGGTTTGTTTCCATTGCAACCCTCTAGCTTCCAATGGCCACAGTGCCATATTTGGCAAGTACACTCATTTCTGCTTCCTATCTGTGAATGATGAAGGGCTTTAATTGCTGTTCCACCATTTCAAACAGTTCTCAGAAGATTGCCCTCCTCTGTTGAAAGACTTGGGATTAAAGCCTGATGAAAAATTATTTGCCAAATGTTCAATCATTGCTAAATCATTCTGCTCTTTCAATTTCACAGTCCAATTATGATGTCTGCTTTTAGCTTTTCTATCGCCATTTGATGCTTGTCTGTTGATCGAGTTGGGACATTTTTAAAAGGAATTATTTTGGTAGAATAAGGTGCTTGGTTGTGATTAAGTGTTTTAAGTGACTCGGCCAAGGTTGTCTCCATGGGCTCAGGAAGTAACCACAGCCAAAACACCCTAGTTGGGGGGCAATATGAAAGGCGGAGAACACCTATTATTACCTTTATCAAGGCGCAGCCAGACACCAGGCTCATGGGAGCAAGCAAAGTTTCCGGCCTCCTACACCATAGATCCTAATGCAGCCCGGGCCAGTGACAAGTACTTGACAAGGACTTGAGATCTAGTTTGTTTTGTGTGTGTGTCTTTGTTTTCTCTTCTATAGAATGGAAGGAGATAGATAGAAGACTAAATACAATGATTTTACACTATCTTGCAAATGAAAAAGTAACATGAAAAATAAAGCCTAGTATAGGAGAAAGGGTTCAGATCTTAAAGTCTACATTCAAAGAGCTGTGTGATCTTGGGAAAGTCACTTCACCTCTCTGAGCCTCAAATTCCAAATCAATGAACTGTTGCTGTGGGCCAGCTGCTTTCAAAATTCCTTTCAGCTTAGAAAGCCTAGGATTTCTACTCTAAAGATCCAGCCTTGTAAAGGAATTAAAATAAAGTAGTCCAGCATATCAGGTAGTATGGAAGAATTTTTGTATTAATTTGAAACTTTGCTCCATTTGACATTTCTTAACTTCTTAATTTACGTAAGTTCTCAGTACTTCAGTTTCCTAATCTATAAAATGGGCATATTAATAGCATCTACTCCATTGAATTGTTGTGAGAATTAAGTGTATTAATACATGTAAGCTCGCAGAACAATTCTTGGCATGCAGGAAGTACTCCATAAATGTTAGCCATCAGAAATCACAATAGTAGTAGTTGTAGAATAGCTGTTTGATTCATTTGATTGTTTATAAATGTTTCTGAAAAATAAACAACCTTGAGAGGAGTTGTTTATTGTGCCCTCCTCAAATTGCTTATAAATAGGTGTCTAGAGCATCTGCAGTGCTAAAGCTGCTCTGTCACTGTCAAACACCACCATTACCTGCTGGCATTGACATATGAGGTAAGACTGACAAGAGATGGGACATTGGTCATCAAGTTTAAAAGCTAACAACTTGAGCTTCAAGCACTCCAAACCCTTCTTCTCCATACTAAATATTTTGTGCTGTCACACAAATTCCAACAGATCCCCGCCTCACGCCACCCACCCCGAAAAAAAGGGCCTGCACAGCTTCTGCCAATAATCAGTGCATTCTTAAAAGAAAGGGGTCAGACTAACTTAACTTCCAGCCCTAAGACTCTATGTATCTAAGACCCTGCTTACTTGTGGGCCATATGCTGAAAATAGATGTTATTTTCAGACTAAGCAAAAGTAGACAGCTCTGTGATTGATACTCTTTGAGCACCCACCCCAGTACTTCTCATAAAGCATATCCACTTGCACCTATGCACAAAGATTATATCACCATATTCTGGAGACATTTTTGTCAGCATGAATAAGTTAGCTAAATGTCAGTGGAAGTTAGTTAATCTGATTACATGACTATTACCGTTCATTTATGGAGCTCCTATTGTGTGCCTGGCACTGCGCTGGCTCCAGAGTTTCAAAGATAAGATCAAACTCTCATAAAACCAAGCCATACTCTTGCGGACTCTCAGACAGTATAACGGAGTGGTTAAGAGCATAGGCTCTGGGGTCAAACTGCCCGGGTCATGGTCGCTAGAAGGAAGAATGGCAGGTAATTCATAAAAAAATTTTTCACTTCAGAATCTTTTCCCAATTCAGTTCTGCTTCCAGACGGAGATTATTTACTGAGCCAAAGACCCGATGAAAAGAGTAAGTCAGAACTCCTAAAATCCAGAACTCTTCTTTCACAGATATTTGTGGCACAGAGAACCAGAAAGGGAGCTACATGAAGCATGGATCATTGAGACCCGTCAAGTCACAAGGCAGTTTAGACACGAAGCCCCTTACCTGGTCTCTTCATTACCAGGTGGCATGGTCAACAGAGTCCTGGTTAGCTGTTTGCATTCTCAACACCTGGTCATTCTAGATTGAACCTAGAAATCCATGTATAAATCCAGATGATGGTTTGTGCAAACAGACAAAAATAATATGGAAAACGTGTGATAGTTACAATACCCCAAAACTGCCCTTGTTTGTGTATTCTAATTCAATGTGCTCTCTTATGAAATGATAATGCTTCACAATAATAGGATTAAGTATTACTGAAGTATGAGAACTTTCTAAACCTACAAAATTTTCATTGAACAAGCAATTAATCAATTCTAGGGATTTAAAAATCAAATCCAGCAACACCCAGATTCTCATCCAATAGAAAATATAGATTAATGTTTGAACTGTGTGTTGAAATATTTTTATTGGAGGGTTTGTGGCTCGTATTTTCTAGATACATATACATTGAATTAGGATGACTTGGGGCCATTTCCATTTATAAGTTCATAAAATTTAATTCTCCTCCACCTATCCTCCTTGCCTTTTAAAAAGTCATCTAGAAACACAACAAAATAAAACACAAACTCCAATTTTTAGACAGAAAACTTGCTGTGTCCCCTAAAACACAAATGGGCACACGCACACACGCAATTCCTCTGGCCTTTGTTTTAGTGTAACAAAAAGATTATTCCTTGACATATTTCCCACTCCTTTCTTTATGCCTTCTCGTTCCTTCCCCAAGCTGCTCATTCCAACACTGCCTTTAACTCTGATGACTCTTATTAAACACGACTACTTAATTACCATCAATCTATTATGCTATGTACTTCACCTCCACTGACACATCTGATCCCATTATGTGCCTGACCTTTAATGGTCATCAAATCAAAGTCATTCCGGTCAGTTCAGTCTGGGCTTGACACATGCCCAGGTCACAGAGATGAAGGCACAGGTTCCTAGCAGACCACGTTACCCTGCCCTTCACTTCACACCTTTGTCAATAGAATTTCACAACCAGGAAACTGCCAGATCTCTGCCTGGCTTGAATAAAATGTTCCTCCTTTTACAGAAAGCTGAAATAAATAATTACACACATGCTGACCAGCACTGGCTTTTTTATAATTGGTGTATCTCCACCAGTCTGACACGCTGGCCTCTTTGATATTTCTGTTGAAAAGCCTTTGGTTGGAAAGTAAAGACTGATGGGGCAGCCCTCTAGAAAATGCCATGCACTCCACACTGGCAGAGAGTCCCTGAAAGATCCTCCAAGAAAGAAAACTGAAGGACAACTTGAGTATTGCCACAGCAATGCCACCAAAGGGGTGGCACCTTCCAGTGAAAGGTGAACCCATGGACAAGTCTGGGTTCGCAGACCTGTCTGCTACCCTCTGATAGGAGCAGCTATTTGGGCTGCTCTCCCTCGGAGCCATTTGCTGGAAAACACTCCCACTCAACCTAATGAGGCAGCCATTTATAAAGCAGCCTCTTCCGGCTCTTGGGCCTGGTCATTGTTACTCAGCCATAGGCCTTCCCTGGCGGTAAACATGGCACTGTTTTCCCAGACCAAACATGGACTGTCCCGCGAGGTAGCCAGACACACTGTCTGGTGTGCACAAACATTTCGACTTTTGACTGGACGGCTCAACCTGCCAGTGTCTTCCCCTTGCTTTACTTTACTAATGCGTGTGTATTTTTACCAGCCCCTCTGGGAAAACGGCCCTGCTTTATGGCAACTTGTCCCTGACAAGGAATTTCTCATCAAGATTGAAATCTCTGACCATCCCCAAAGTGCCCGACCCTTCTGAGTTTCAGAGCTCAGGGTAGAGGAGGTTCATCCTTGAAAAGAACTGTGCCTTTTTAGGAAGCAGGATTGTAGTTTCTTTAGAGCGGTGATGAACAAAAGTCCACGCAGAGTCGCCAAAGGCAATTACGAACACTTGGCGTGTACCGAATTAATAGCGGAGTTAATTCTTAGAAGAGTAATGTTTTACTTAGATCTTTTTTCTAATTTCTGGATTCTCTGTTTTCCAATTGAGTTCTCATTATCTGATTTTCTTCCTCACACGTCCTCCAGAAAATACTGATCTGAGATGATAAAATACATTTTCTATTTAGCTCCTTCTGACTTTCACTCTTTGCCAGGTTAAAGCTATTTTCATAACAGTTTTCTCTTTTTACCAGGCTCTTAAGCCTTACCTATTATATACTAAGTGTATTAATACTTAAAAGTCATAACTAGGGCCTCAAAAGCAGCCCAACCCTCTAATAAGTGTCTCAGGTACAGGGCTGAAGCAAGCTCAGTTCCCTGAAAAATATGAAGTTTCACTGTGTGAGAAATGGGAACACAAATAATAAATCAGAAGAAAAGACTTTGATCCCATTATCATCTTTCATCTGAAAGACTGAAATTCACAGTCTTTCCACAAATCACTTCACTTGCTATTAAATGTCCTCCGAAAGACTCTAAATGTCTTCTAAATTGAAGTTAATTGTTAAGAAGGATACGCTCAGGTGATCTATCATTAGACTCAGTGAAAATATTTGGCAATGCAAGCCTCATTTCATCTGAGAATCTCAAGCCAATTAACAAGCGATCAGGGGTTATTCCCATACTAGGAGGGGTAATCAGAAGCTCAGAGCATAAGATAAATACCGACTTCCCATTTCAGACAATTCAAACTGATTATTAAAAAAGTTCCCCATCCAGAAATTAGCATATTGGAAAAAATAGCATAAGCTATTATTTGGTATGTAACAGCTATTTATCAATTCTGTTTCCAAAATCTCATTTTATTCATAAGTTTATGTACATAAGTGATGATTACAAAGAGTAAAAATATTCCTAATTTTTTCCTGAGATTTTTTCTCCTTGGATCAAAATTAGAGTATCAGAAAGAATTCAGATAAGCCAGACACAGGACTGATACGTTTATAAAATTCACTGTATCTTCTTGCCTTTGTTGTGTAGTTTATCCTCAAGCCCCAAACCTGAAGACCCATCTCTATCTTCATTGATTATATTATATTAGAAAAATTTCCCTGGCACTGTGTATTTTCAGTATAAGTTTCTCTATGTCTGCCTGGCATAAGCTGACTTTGCCCAGTTAAAAAGTTAATAATAATTGGGAGGGGTGGTAAGTGAATATCCTGTTGCTTTAACATGCATTCACCCTCAAGGTAGCTAATGGTGAGTTTGGCAAGTCACAAAGTCTTAGAAACTATCACATGTATAACTATACCTCTCCCTTGCACTCACCAAAACGACCTTCACTGGTCCTGTTAGATCCCTGTGCTGAACGGCCCTGCAGTGAGACTTCTTGCCCAGAGCCAGCCCTCCACTACAGCTTTCCTCTCCCTCTTCATCCTGACAGCAGCAATTTCAAGTTTTAAAGGATTAAACAGTTGTCCCTTTCCTTTACACATAAAACACACCTGGTTTCTATGAACAGGCTTCAGAGTTGCATTTTGCCTGATTATGTCAGAAATGTTGAGGACTTCAGAGATTCTGTATGTCTATTCTCTGTCCCTTAACAAGCTTATGTAAATTTTAAGATTTCTAGGACTTCCCTGGCAGTCCAGTGGTTAAGGCCCTGAGCTTCCACTGCAGGCGGGCACAGGTTCGATCCCTGATCAGGGAACTAAGATCCCCCATGCTGCGGGGCGCGGCCAAAAAAAAATTTTTTTTTTAAGATTTCTTTTCTCTTTTTCCTCTTCCATCTTATCCTTGCTTCTCTCACTTCCGGTCTCTCAAATAAGTTGAATTTTTCCCTTTCTCCGTTCTCAGTATGTCTCCATAAACATCTTGACCTTGTGAGCACACAGACACACACACGCACACATCACAATGCTGTATAAGGGTTATGTGACTGTTCAATGTGTCACTAAAATTGCTGATATCGGTCTGTATTTGCATCACCTTAAAGGAGGACCAATCAATTAACCCTTTTAAGTTCTGCTTATAACGAGTTACGGGAGTCAAAAAAGTGATGCACAGTCCTTTAAACAATACTAATGTGTTCTTGTGAAAGGATACATTGACAGTTTTACGAGACTGGAGTCTAGTGAAAGCAGGTGTACACAGCCCCACAAAAATGGCACTGCACCATGAGGTCTGAATGGAGATGCGAAAGTCATTTCATATGGTTGGCATTTGCAGAACCTCTGAGAAGCGAGGCAAGAATGAAAAGCGATCTGCTGCCAAGATACAAGCACAGCTATTAGCTTTCTCACTATTCGCATGGCCACACCTGAAACTGATACGGAGTGACGTCACCTAACAGCTTAATTAACGTTTTTCCACGCTGCATTACATACACATTGGCATGAGCCAGGCATAGGAAAAATACTTACATGGAGTGGTACGTAAGTTGTAGTTTAATCAAAGATGGAAATGTTGGGCTTCCCTGTTGGCGCAGTGGTTGAGAGTCTGCCTGCCAATGCAGGGGAGAAGGGTTCGAGCCCTGGTCTGGGAGGATCCCTCATGCCGCGGAGCAACTAGGCCCGTGAGCCACAACTACTGAGCCTGCGCGTCTGGAGCCTGTGCTCCGCAACAAGAGAGGCCGCGACAGTGAGAGGCCCGCGCACTGCGATGAAGAGTGGCCCCCACTCGTCGCAACTGGAGAAAGCCCTCGCACAGAGACGAAGACCCAACACAGCCAGAAATGAATAAATAAATAAATAAATTTATTAAAAAACAAAAGATGGAAATGTTATTTTTTAAATAACATTTAAAATTTGTTGTTCCTCACAGGTGAAAAAAAAATTCAAGCATTGCAATCTCAATCGAAGGTGGAATGTAATCATGGGATCCTAATAATAGAAGATTCTAATGGCAGCATTTTCAACTAAACTCTTAGAAACAAATGAAATAATTCATACTTCTTTTCTGGGCCACACCCTCCTCTTTATTTTTTGTTTCCTGCTGTATTTTAGACCAGCCTTTGTCCTTTCAAACATTAACTTGTGAGATAGACTAATGGCTCTCTCAATCACCCTTTACCATAAAGCATTTATAAACAAGGGCCATTAGAAAATCAGCAGAGAGGACAGGAATGAATTTACAGTTCTGTGAGGTGGTAGAGAAAGCCGTGATTTACATGTCAGACGTGAGCAGTGCTGGGGTCAGATGGCAGGTGAGGGGCTGGCTTCTGGGACGCCCGTGCCACACCAAGTCGAGTCACAAGAGAATTGCAGATGCATCAACTATCTTGCAAAAACTCAGGAAGCAGCTCTCCAGACCAAAGAGCACCCCCAGAGACAACCTTCAACCCTTTAACCGGGGTCTCCACCAGGGGTGGTGTCGCCTGACACCTGCAGAACCTCGATGGGCCACCACTCCATCTCGGGGCCAGAAATTCCCAGCTTCCTGGTCCTCAGCTCCAATGGCTGGTTTTACACCTGCTGCGGGGAAAGCCTCAAACATCTTAGCCACATTTGGAAGTAGTTCATTAAAGAGGTTCTAAATGCCTATTTTTAAAATATTTTTAGAACACTCAGGAGTTTTATAGCACAGGAGAGGCCTATAAAAGTAAAGTACTTTACTAACAGTATATGGAAGGAAATTTTCAAATTAATTTTTAGTGCCAATTGTTGCTTCTGAGGGTTTTTTAATTTTTATAGTGTTAGAGGTTACACTCATCATTTTATTAAAAGACTCAATTATATTCAACATTTATGGAGCACCTTTCCTTTGCAAGCCGCTTGGCTGAGGATTCAAGGATGAATGAGAAGTGGACCTGTACAGGAAGCACACAGTGTGGTGAGACACAAACACACAGCTACCCATGTACACTGTCAAGGTACATACGAGGCAGTGATGCCCTTCACGGGAGGTACCATGCATTCCCTGGCACAGTGGGAGTGCAGGGTTTGTGCTGTAAAGGTGATCTGGCAAGGTTTCAAAGAAGAGGTGGCGAGAGTTCTAGGCCTTAAAGGATGATTCAAAGTTCTCCAGAAAGGGCTCAGAGGGAGAAGTATTCCTGCTCCATGCTAGAGACACAGCTCATGCAAAGGCCCAGAGACTGGAAAGCACAGGTGCCCTTGCAGACCAGAAAGTTGGCTGTTGGGCCCTGAGGAGCAGAATCAGAGTGGAGAGATGCACAGCTATCATTGTTGGTCGTTGCACTTTGATGAACGTCTTACCGGGAGACGAAGCTTGGCTTATTAGCACACATCTCAAGGGTTATGCAGAAGCAGACTGGATTACCATGGTGTTTTATTGGCCAAAGAACTCAAAGCATTTAATCCATAAAGAACACCATCCCCTCCCCCTCATTCTCTAGCTCCTGCTTGGAACTTTTATTTTTTTCTGGAAGTTTCTCTAGGTGATTGGAGGAGGAGGAAAAGAAGGGGGCAAAAATTCCCTTACAAAAAAATGTGGTATATTCAAAATGTTAACAGGTAACAAATATATGCTCTTTGCATTTTAAAAATGTGTATAAATATAAGATTTATATGTGTGCTAGAATCATCATGCCGTGTAGACAGCATGGTTTTGTAATGGCACATAAGTTTAAAGTTTTATAATGGGCTTTGTTCAAGCCTCCATATACCTCTGTTTCAGTATACATACACATTTGGAGAAAATCTCACAAGATTAAATTTAAGGCCCTGTATGAATGTAAAGCCAGGAATGCACCTCAGCCCCGTGCCCCGACTCCCACCCAGTTCTTTGTAAATGCTACTCAATGAACACTGAATAGGAAACTAATGACTGACAGCTCTCTCCCCAGCCAAGGGACTCTACTGTTGGAGCAGGTGTACCTTAGTCGAATATGTTTTTCAGGCTAAGACTGGAAGGCCACGTGCATACAAGTAGGTGCATGTAGGCAGCACCTCTGTGGAAAGCCCATCTCCCCTCCCAGGCCTCTTTTGCTAAGATTCCTAGCACACTGCCTCTGAAACTACTGAATGGCTGAGGACAAGCAAAGACCTTTGCTGCCAGTCACTCCACTTCCACCACTGCCACTAAGGCCCATTTCTTGGGCTTTGCTCCCTCTTCAGTTCACTGCCCAGAGTGGAGTTAACGGGGACACGCTTCACCACCTCGGCCACTGGCGGGTGGTCTGTGCAGCACAGGCTGCCTGGCCATCCATCAAAGCAGGGCCTCCCAAGAGCAGCAAAATGCCAGCTTCCCACCGCCAGCCCACCTCGACCAGCCCTCCTCGGAGCCCTGCCAAGGGAGGGTCCCTGTCCGCTCTTCCATGGGCCATCCGGACAGGTCCCAGCACGACTGGCAGATGGAGTGACAGAGGCTTGTGACACTCTCCACACAGTGAAGAAAGAAACCTGCCTCCTTTCCACAGCAGGGACAATACATGGCAACTTTCTGCCATGACCGCCGAGCCATTTCCAAGTCATCAGCAACGACCGTGCCCCTAAGGGTGAGGGAGAGCCAAACACTGGGACAATACGATCTCTGCTCAAAACACAAAACACCTT
Organism: Eubalaena glacialis; assembly: GCF_028564815.1. Classification (NCBI taxonomy): domain Eukaryota; kingdom Metazoa; phylum Chordata; class Mammalia; order Artiodactyla; family Balaenidae; genus Eubalaena; species Eubalaena glacialis. Next base: position 97,932,292 of record NC_083721.1, on the reverse strand, counting down.
GCGTACGGCACAGGTGTGGGGAATTCTGGAGAAACAACAGGTTCGGGGGTCTGCTGGGACTCTGGAGTAGCTACCCTAGAAAGTCATCTGGGTTTGTCATGTGACCCACAGGGACGATGCAGTTTGAGGCATTTTTCTCTTAATCCCCACAAGATATGGGGAAGGAAAACCTACTATTCTGAAAATTCCACCCCAAAATTCATCTGTACGCTGCAGAGGGATCCCAGGCTCGGACTCAAGGCCCTGGCTTCACATCCCAGCCTTGTCTCTTAAAGATCTTAAAGTGCTTCCCAGTACCTCCTTCACAGTTACCTGTATGTCACCTGGACCATAGTCACTGGTCCAATGGTTTTCTTCAAGCACTAGCTTCTGTCTCTTAAATTCATTTTAAAAGATCAATTTCAAATGGAAAACCAGTATCATCTGCTATGATAGAGGAAATGGTATCAAGAATGAAAACTAAGCAATGTTATTAAATTCTAGCTAAATTTTGTCACCCAACTAAGCCTCTGTCTTTATGTCGAATAGAGAAATTAGCACGTGTTCATCTGCATTTGTTCTTGAAGTTGTTAGAAGGACTAAAAGAGAGCTTGAAAGGAAATGACTCTCATGTCTTGGTTCAAGGCTGTGGAGTCCTGAGCCTGTGAACCCCCGAAATCACCCCATTCTCCGTTCTGGCCTACACCCCACACTCCAGGAACCACCATGCAAAGGATAGGGAAGCAGAAGGGTGGGTTTGTCTCTTGTAGCTTTGTTTGCCTCTTTCCCATCTCAGGGAGCATGACGGCACTTTGGCTCTTTCTTTACCACATACTTAGCACAAATTCCACAAGTTGCTTGAGTTTAGGGCCCTTGTCTACACCAGCACCGGGCTTGCAAGGGGAGTGCTCAGCTTGTACAAGAGCTTGTAAATGCCGGTGGCTCTCACCTTTTCTCACTTACTCCTTCCCTTTCACTTCCCTAGCACTATTCCAGTGAGGCAGTATTCAGAATAAAGCTACGCAGAAACCTGTTAGAGACGGCATGATATTCGTTCATTTAGTTCAATGACACAATCCTCCACGCAAAATATTCCATTCTCTCACCAGCCAGCTAGCATCCACGGATCAGGCAATACTTCTGAGAACAAATTACATGTATAGCTCCATTTCACAGATGGACTTGCTCAAAGTCCAAAGAGGTAACAGAAGTCAGCCAAGATCACATACAAGGGGTGTTGGATTTAGAGCTCCAGACCTCCAAGCTTAAACTTTTGAATCACACAGTAGGGTTGGCCAAAGTCACAGCTCTCATGTGCAAACACACCAGAAAAGCTGTTCTATCTGCCAATATCACAGTTAAATATTATGTCCCTCAAACGCTTTGTGAAATTCATAGCAACCTATCTCAGTTAGCTCATCCCAAAGCTCTTTATTTTTGTTTGGTTTTCTGAGGCCCTATCTGAATAAAGGTTGTAAATCAAAAGTAAAAAGCTCGTGTGTGTTTTTTGAACATTTTGTAGGATGCTTGCCTGTCCGATGTTCTGTATTTCTTGGCCCTGGAATCTCGAACACTAGGTTCATTGTACTACACAGTAGTGTCGACAAATGCTATGCACTAAAGGAGAAGAGCAATGGACGTATCATCTGCTTTCTATCCTGTGTAGCTTCCTAATCAATCTTTTCCTGTGATGACCTGAGGACGGAGGATACATTTAAAGCAACACAGAATTCTGTGAACATTACCCATTCTCCAAAGGCATTTATTTTAAATCACAAAACAGGAAGTTCCAAGCCATTGAAACTCACCAGTATATTTGCTTGAAAATCTTCTGGAACAACAAAACAGTACATGCCTATCCAGGCGAGCAGACTATTATAAAAGCAGATGTTTTGCTCACTTCCACCTCAGAGAAACACATTGTCAATTTAGTTAACATCCTCTGGTCGTTTGAATAGGCTTCTCAGGAAGTCAGCAATGATATAACTCAAGTACAATATGATCCTTATGTTCCCATTTATCTCGTACTTGCACATCTGAGCAGAAGATAGATGTGAGTGTGTGTGTTAAATGAATTAGAAAGAAGAAAAATGCTGGTAGTTGGGTTACTCACCACTCTCACTCAAATGTCAACCCCAGGAGCGGGATTCAAGGAACAAAAGGTGCTTGAAGGGCAGGGGGCATCGTCATACATGGATTACATTCCTGCCGAGGGTTCAGCACTGCCTGTTCCCAACAGCAAGCACAGAATAAATCACCCACACACTCACCCTGTGGAAATCAACCCCTGGGAATATGGCCTCCAAAGTGTCCCAACCGCCAGTGTCGGGGGCCTTCATCTGCCTTTTCCAGTGATCTGGTCTCACTGTGTCTGGGGCCAAGTGCCCATGTTTCAGGTCAGCAGACTCAGGAAGAGAGGTTAAGATTGGGGTCAAGATGGAGGGGCAAAAGGAAAATGAAGAAACAGTAAGACAAGGGGCGGAAACAAGGTAACAACAGTCAGAGAGGAAACAAGGTAAGATGGAAAAGGAAAAGAGGCAGGTAAACAGTTGTGACCCTGAGCAAATAGGGGTTGAGAAAAGATGTGGCCAGGTGTCCACACAGCAGTCCTGCTGCTGGTCGGAGAACCCTTCCACAGAATGGGACCACTTAGCACATGCGCATAGCACCGGCAGCCACAAGGACGGCGACAGCAGGTGTAGGAACACGGGGACACGCTTTCAGCGTTCCTGTAGAAGAGGAGTAGTTACTGCCTGAATGAACTCAGGTCCCCCCAAAACAAACAGGCTTCAGTCATTAAGATAAGTATTCCCAAGTCTCCACTACACACACACATACACACACACCTTTGCTGGCAACAAGATAAGTTTATTAGTCAGTGATAATAGGACAGGTTTTACCCCTTATTTACAGAGTCTTGGAGGTCATGCTCCAGTATGTTTTTTTAAGCTAATATATTCATATAAGAGCATAGCAAATAAGTTTATCAAAGTCATTATTAAGCCCACACCCCCTGTTTTACTAACCTAGACTTTTGTTCAAATAGCTAAACTCTCCAACTTGATGATGTTAACCAAGCCACGCTGGTAAGGGTAAAGGAGGGCAAACAGTGCAGGGTAGAAGGGTCCTGCTTCCAGGCAACCTTTTTCTCTCTCCAAGACACCAATGCCACCCAAGTAGCACCAGACCTGCAAGGCAGCCCGACATCAGAGGGATTTGAACAAAGGGCCAAAGGGTCTCTTTTTTTAAATGTCTGCTTGGGGCCTTGCAAACCCAGAATTTAACCTTATGCTACTGGGGTAATGTTCATTTGGGAGTACTTAAGCTTAAATTACCCTTAAATCACTTCTCTGTGCTAGACACACCCAACTCTTGGCAGTGAACCAGAGTCAGGATGCACCGCCCAGGACCCACTGTTCGAACCTGAAACTTGAAAGGCCTCAAAATCCAAAAAGCAAACACCGCTTCTTAATCACTTTTTTAACTCATCTGCTTCCTCTATCTCCAGCACATTGTTTTTCTGTTGGGTAGTTCCAAGTAGAAGTCAGAAGTGACATGCTCGTCCAGGATGGGCTGAAAGGAGGACCACAGTGTTCTCGGGGCTGCAGCAGGTGCTAAGGAGGACACAGATAGATCAGCCCACGTGGGCTCACAGGAAATTGCTCCAGGAGTGGGTAAGAGCATCACATCTGGGCCAGGCTGCAGCTCTGCCATTTACGAATGGTGTAACTTTAGCAAAATTATTTAACCACTGTGCCTGTTTTCTCATCTATAAAATGAGGCTAATGGCAATGCCTAGCTCATAGGGCTATTGTGAGAATTAAGTGAGTTAATATATGTAAGAGCTTAGAACAGTGCCTATTAGCTTAGATTATTATTTTCACTATTATTAGTTTTTACCATAACTATTCTTAGTTTATGAACCATGGATTGCTCCCTCTTGGCTACGAAAGTAAACACACCCCGTGATGTGATTTTCAAGGTTTCAACCATCTGCCTCCAACCTACTTTTACAGCCTCATCTTCCACTACTACCTGCCATGTGCCATGTGTTTAATACCAAAGAGATGCTTTATCATTGCCTGGACGTAGCTCACAATTCCTTGACTCAGCTCATGTAATTTTCTCTGCATCACCCCCCTCCACATTTCTTTTTTTATTAAAGTATAGTTGATGTATAATATTATATAAATTACAGGTGTACAATATAGTGATTCACAATTTTTAAAGGTTATGATCCATTTATAGTTATTATAAAATATTTGCTATAGTCCCTGTGTTGTACAATATATCCTTGTAGCTTGGATCCATCTTTCAAGACCATTCTCAAATACTACACATCCTTTTAGCTCAAATGGCCAAACATTCATTGAATACATAAAACTCAATATCTCTAGTTAGTTCTATAGTTTCTCATATTACATGGCCACCAAGTCCTTTATAATCTATTTCACCCTCTTTTTCACGTACTTCAGTTGTCAATGTCCTTCAAAAGTAGCGACCAACACTGTGTGCAATGCTCTGGATATGCTCTGACTAATCCAGAGTATAAAGGTGCAGACCATTTTCATAATTAATTTATTCCTTTATTGCACCCTAACATAATGCCAGCTTCTTAGAAGCCACATGATATTCCTTAACTGATATACAGCTTCTGTTCAACTAGATATTCTTCCCTTGAATCTGCTGTCAAGCCTTCCCATAATTATGCCATTGATTTTTTTTCAAACCTAAATCAACAATTTTACATTTGTGTCCACTGAGTGGCACCTTGCAGGCCACAGGGCAGAGTTCCAATCTGACAAAATAATTGGGAACACACTTTGTTTATCTTTTGCATTGGCTATATCTCCCAGTGAAGTCATCTGAAAAGCATTCTCTCTGCGTCATGGACACCAATGTGAAATAATATAGGAACAAGGACAGATTATTGCAGCCATCAACTAAAGAGTCTCCTCAGCTTGACAGATCTACAGACCTTGAGATATGGTTATTTTATCAGCTGTCTAACTCACCCAGCCCACGTTCACGACCTTATTCACAAAGACATAATGACGCTTTATAAAATGCTTTTTTGAAAACAAGGTTTTCAATGTCTGTACCATTCCCCTAGCAAGAACCGTTTTTTTTTTTTTTAGAGTTAGTGGTTATTTTGCTGTGACAAACATATGTGACTCCCAGCAATTACTACTCTTTTCAAATGCTCCAGAACAATGCCTGGACCCATTTTTCATGGAATATAAAAGAGAAATAGGAGACCAATAGGAAAGGCTCACAATTCAGTGATAGAAGAAGCCCAGAAACCCCAACCAGAATAGGATATTTATTCTACGGAATCTAAGTGTGAGATGAATTTTTGAATACAATGCAGCCACTCCTTAGCAGTTTATAACCGCCAAGTGGGAGAGTACACCTCCTAGAACCTTTACACTTTCAAAGATTCTTAATCCTACCCCTGGTTGGCCTCCCAGATTGCATCGGGTGAGCCTTGCAGCAGTCTTGGAGGAGTCAAGATCTCCTGTGCTCAGTCTCTTGATATTTTAGAGACTTTTCAGTCACAATTCCAGATTCCTCCCTCGAGACTTCTTTCCACGGAGAAAGGCATTTTCCCATTCCCACCTTGATCTGTAGCAAACATGGACAAGCTCTGAATAGAGTGAACAGTCTTGGATGATCAGACCTAGCCTAACACTCCAAACTGCAATCTGTTCATTTCTTAATAGACTTTGGTAAATAGTGTCCCAAAATGCTCCCCCATGAGCTATGAGCCCTGATATTCATGCCTTTGTATAGTTCCCTCCCCTTAAATCTGGGCTAGTCCTGTGACTTGTATTAGCCAGAAGGAAACAGCAGAAGGCATGGCTTCAATGCCAGGTCATAAAAAGCCCTACATCTTGGGATGCTCCTCCAGCAATCCAGTCACTGGACTGGGAGAAGGCACATGCCAAGTGCAAACACTCCAGTCAAGAGCCACAGCTGAAAGTGAAATAAGTCAGACAGAGAAAGACAAATACTGTATGATATCACTTATATGTGGAATCTAAAAAATACAACCAACTAGTGAGTATAACAAAAAAGAAGCAGACTCACAGATATAGAGAACAAACTAGTGGCTACCAGTAGGGAGAGGGAAGAGGAGGGGCAATATAGGGGTAGGAGGAAAAAAAAGGGTTATTACGGGATTATATGAAATTACCTGTACGAAATGTTGAAAATTGTAAAGCACTATAGAATTTAAAGAATCTTTCATTCAAAAGACATAAGAAGAGCCACAGCTGAGCTCTGACAGCCGGTAGCAGTGGCCATGTGATTGAGCCATCTTGAATGTCCAGTTCAATATCTTCTAATGACTGCAGCCCCAGCCAACATCTGACTGCAACCACATGAGACTCCAAGTAAGAACTACCTAGCTGAACTCCATCAATACCCAGAACTGCAAGAAATAATAATAAACTTGTTTTAAGCCACTAACTTGGGGGCTGGTTTGTTACACAGCAATAAAATCAGACACAACATGGAGTCTGTGGATGCCAGAATCTACCTTATTCAAGGTCTGGAAACGCCAAAGATGACCCTGGGGTCCCAACAATTTACAACCAAGTTGCCTTGGGCCTCAGACATTAGACGGCTACGACTGACTCCAAACTCTGAAATAAAAATCAACCAGAAGAAATGAACTCTCTGGCACTGTGTCTTAGAGACTGTTGGAGAATATCGCACAACAGAAAAATCTTACTTAATTTCAAATATACTCAACTGGAACTTCAATAAATCACAAATTTATTACATATGCTCTTTAAATTTTAAAAGTTTGAAGTAATTTCTTTTTCTAACTTTTAGGCTCTCAAGTGAATTGGAGAAGCTACTCTTCAAACTAAAAAAAATCAATAGCTATTTACAACCATGGCCTCATAAAATATTTTAAATGTCATGCATTCGAAATTATTCCATACAGAGTGTAAGTAAGGTAATGGGTATGCAATTGGGGTCAAAGGACACATAGCCTTTAGCACATGCATAACCCATGGCACATGCAATCCAGTATGAAAGACAGACTAAACAAGTAGCAAATGATTACAACTTCCACATGGAGTACAGAAATAAAGAAGTGATGGCAGGGTAGAGGAAATTCTCATCAAAGAAGGTCTCTCTGGAGAAGAAATATTTAATCTGACACCTGAAGGATAAGCAAAAAAACTATCCTGAAGGATAGTTAAAACCCTCATGTAATAGAAAATTATAGTGAACTGTATTTCTTTCCGTGGCTGCCTATGCTGTCAGAGCACTTAAAAGTCTTCTATGGGCATCTGGACTCATTTCTGGAATGTCTTAAAGCCTCCTCCCACTTAACTACTCATCATCTCTCTCTCTTCTGCTTTGTCTTCTTCCTTAAGACTCCCCAAATGCCGACTTAATAGTTTAGTTCTCACTCTGCACAAAGCCTCTTTCTGTGACCCTCCTGCACACATTCTCCTCACTTCAGCCCCAGCAGGCCTCCTGCACATAACAGGCAGTGTCTATCCCCTGCAGTCGTGTACCATGACCCCAAGGAAGAGAACCCTGGCTCGAACCCCACCTGAGCCTGGGCCCTCACCTGTTCCTCAAGAGAGAGGAACCTGACTTCTTACAAGAATTCATTTATTTACTGGTTTAAAATATTCTCTGAAGTTATTTTTAAGTAATAGATGGACTTTTGAGCACATCAGTTAGTTCAATAGGCAATGGAGGGCTCACACATCTGCTTCAGCACAAATCAATGCCTCAGTGACATCAAGACCAGGTCCCCTGGTGTGGCTAACATGGTTAGTAGCCTCCCAACACTCACTCCATTCCTCTCCCTTTGCTCTGCATGAGTGGGATTAACATCTGTGGCAGAGTCAGCTGGCTGACCATCAAAGGCTCACGCTCCTTTCCACAGTGTGGAGTGCATGCTGGGAAGCAGATGCCCAGCCAAGGACCACATTGCACACCTCTCTTGACCTAAGAGGGGCCGTGTGACTAGTTCTCACCAATGGGATGTGAGCAGAAGTGATGTGTGTCACTTCCGGGCTAAAGCAGTTAAGAAGCAGTAACTTTGGGAGCTCTGTGTTGAAGATGAACCAACTCTAAGATACTAAGATCTCTGAATAACCTCTTGGAGGTGAACCAGTCATTAGGATTAGGAACATTTATACTAGTCTATAACATGACTGAGAAATAAATGTTTGTTTTATGAAGTCAGAGAGAATTTGGAATTTATCTGCTCTAGCAGCTGGCTTTCCTATATTAATATAACATCCTTCCAAGCTCCAGGGATGGGTTCTGATTTGGTTCAGAGATGGGCATGTATCCAAGGTCTGAGTCAATCAGTGCATGGTGTTCCTCCAGCCACAGAAGTTTCTTCAGAGGCTGACATAGTGCTTAAGTCAGTCCAATTAAAGGAAAGGTTATGATTTTTTTCAAAGTTTTAGAGAAAAGAAGCCTTCTCTCTCCTCCTGAATATGAATAAGAAAGCATGTAGTAGAGCATTCTGCATCAGTCTATGGATAAAGCCGACATACAGAGGAAAGAAGAACAAATTGGTAAATGGAACCAGATAGCTAACCAAACTATGCCAGAAGCATAATCTACATATAGATCTTAAAGTTTCATAAGCTAATAAATTTCTTTCATTTTTTAAGCCACTTTAAGTTTGTTTTTCTTTATTAACAACTAGTATCTTTTAGGCATAGCTGATTACACACAAAACTCCCACAGTCAATATAAGAAAAAGAAATAAATGAAAACCAATTACATCATTAAATATAATTCAGAGTTCACCGAATATGTAAAGGATATGTACATACAGTACATATAGGATATGTAATCGGTACATCAATGAAACATTAATCAAAATTCACAAATATTTATACCTATATCAGTCAGAATAGGCTGGGTTTAGCTACTATAACAAATAACTCCCCAAATCTCAGTGATTTATAACAAAAGTTTATTTCTTGCTGATATTATGCTATGTGCCTTATTCTGGGTCAACTATGACTCAGCTCCATCTTTCCTCTAGGCCCTAACTTGCTAAAATAGCCTCTATCTAGAACATTTCTGCTCTAGTGACAGAGAGAAAAGGTAAAACATGGTGAGCCACATGCTGAATCTTAAAACCTCCTGTCTGTTCAATGTATCAGTCAGAGCAAACCTAAGGTCACAGGGCAGGGAAGTATAATTCTCCCCCAGAAAGAGGCAGTGAATATTTACTTTGAACAATATTCAAATATTTTATTTGAACAATAAAAGTCTGCCACAGTACCTAAAGCTGATAAACCATACATTACCTATTAAAGGAATAAAGACCCTAAAGAATAATCAGAACACAACCTTAACATTCATTGGCCCACAGATCAGAATCTGACAATAAGTTCATCCACAATTGAAAGAAACCAGGCCATCAATAAATAATTATTGAAAAGTCCTTTCCAAAACATTGTCTTTTACTGTTCTAAAATTTTGATGATTACTACTGAGGTGCCAGTCAGTAGAGGGCAGAACCAAAAAAAAAAATCAATACCTTAATAGAATTTGAGGCGAAACCTATCTACAGGAGAATGTCCATCCCTCCACACTATTCTGATATTTGATTTTACTTTTGGAGCCACTCATCTATAAAGGTAGGTGGTGATAGTAGCAGCTTTGCAGAGGACATAGGACTGAAGAGGAGGATTTTACTGAGAATTTCAGAATGCCAGGCGTAATACAGATACAATCTCACAAGACAGCACAACACCTCTATGAGGTAGGTGGTCTCACCTCTGTCCTACAGAAGTGAAGTTGATGTCCAAGGCTGCAGAGCTACTATAAAACCCCAAAACCTACACCTCCCTTAAGCCAAGGTTTGCTAAAGCAGAGACAAGATCTGACCTCACCCAAATTGTGAAGAGGTGATTCCAAGCTTACACCATTCTCCCTGGCCCAATGAAAGCCCTCAAGAAGAGGTCAGCCATCCGTGGGAGAGAAAGATCAACATTCTCCTACAGACCCCAGGAAGCTTTGGACCAACCACCTGAAGCCCTGGCGGTGACATTCCAGGCTCCACGGGCAGGAAGAAGCTACACTGGGTGAGCAGAAGTCTTCCCATGTAGGCGCCTTGCCCCCTGTGATGCTAAAGGCCGCCCTGAGATGGGAGTTAAGGAAGATGGGAGAGGGGAAGAAAATGGGAGGAAATCTATTCATTGATCAAGAAAGCCTCACTTGGTGAAAACCCCAGACCAGAGCAAGATTAAGGAGTCAGGAGGCCAGTTGCTGAGGTCTAAGGGGGTGAGCTGGAGTCACAGCAGTGACAAGAAACAGGAAAGCACTTACAGTTATCTCAGGGCATGGCAGGCTGAAAGAAAATTAGTCAGTGTACCGACTGCTCTCTATTTGCATGGGGCACAGATCTGGGTGAGTCAGCACTTCTGTGTGACTTGAACCCCATGAAGCCAACTCCTTACTGATAAGGTTGTACCTTCTGTGCTCCTGTGCAGTGGGGAGACTTGGCCCTGTTCACCAAAGGTTTCACTGCATGTCTGTGGTCAGCCTTCCATTTCCCCTGCAAATTATTTTATGATATATCTGTAATCTGCAATTATGGGGTATTATCACAAGTGTTTGATTCAGAAGAGCTAGAGGACCATGTTGGCTAATTCAGTACCGATGTGCACGCTATTCTTCAGCTAACAAAGTACTTTCCAGTATATTAACTCATTAGAAACTCCTGCCAATTCTGCAAAATAAGTATTCTCACTCCCACTTTATCAGTAAGAAAACTGAGGTTGGGGGCTGTTAACAATTTGTCCAAAGTCTCATAGCAAGTGGCAGAGGCAGAATTTGAATTTAGATCTTCTGACAAAGTGACATGGCCCTGAGGAAAGAAATTCAGAAATAAGAGAGGACAATTGTGGGAATGCATTGGAATGGAGAAGAAGGTCCATACGACAGCTGTAAAACTATTTCAAAGAGAAATGAAGATAAATTAGAATTAAGCTCTCTTTTAATTTTACATTGACCAGTGATCCGTCACTGGGAAAGAACTAATACACAGAGTATCAATTTCCAGTAAATATAAATGGCAAATAAGGCCAAATGAATTGCAAATGACAGTGTTTCTAAAAGTAGTTATCAATCACGAGTAAGGGCCTTCCCATTTATTAATCATATATTTCATTTCAGAAAAGAATCTAACAGAATGGAGGGTCCAAGGATGGTGCAGACGGTGACTGGGAAAGTAGGCATGAAAAATAAAACT